>NC_141047.1:73125191-73355191 GCF_041138505.1 Cibotium barometz | reverse complement strand
CCCCATGCCCATGCATGATACTTGCAGTATACACACAAGATTTGTATTTAGTAGACACATCTAGCACAAATAGGCATCACTATCTCAAGCACTTGCATTAAGCCTCATTATTGATAGTCATCCATATATATTTTTAGATGGGGGAACTTTCATGGTATGACCCATCACTTGGACCATCCTCAAATTCGTAGGAACCTTTCATGGCCTCTTCTTTGACCCCACCAATCATTGATCAACATAGCCTCAATCCCCAGTGCTTAATGACTAGTGCAAGCTTGGCCCATGGTACAACCTATCGCCTAGAGAACCATCAAAACCTTGTAGGTACCTCTAAGAGCTTCAACGTAAGCAAATTTTTCTCTGCTTGTAATTTAATAAAGACTAGCCAATGTATCAGCCCGAAGAATCCCAGTCCATAAGAATCATGCCATGAGTTCTAGGCATAATATCATGTCATCCCAAGAATATTCGAACCACCATCTTGTTGAAATATATGATGTACAAGTGATAAAGGGTGAGAAAAAGAGGTCATGTAGGTGTGAACCCCCCCCAAATAAAGTGGGCATGTGGGTGGAAAAGGGATCTAGGGTTAGCCCACCAACCCTAGCCCTTAGTGAACCCTATATAAAGGGATGTGGGTGGAAAAGGGATCTAGTGTTAGCCCAAACCTAGCCCTTAGTAAACCCTATATAAAGAGTAGGAGCCTTCACTTTTTGTAATACAAGTAACACAACACACATGAGGGTGAAGGTTAAGCCAACTTTGGAGTGGCTGAAATAGAAGGTAATATAGAAGCTTTCTATACATCTTGTGTTCTTGCTCTCTCTCATATATGTTGCTCTATCTTGCCATCAACTATTGCTTCCGTTGTGCATACTCCCCATTATTTTGACATGGTATCAGAGCTTTGCAAAGGCTAAGTTTCCCTTCAATCCCTTTTCTCTCTCTCTCACTATCATAAGCCATTCACATCCTCATCATAAGAAGGATGGTGGTAGAAGAAGGTGAGAAGCAAAAGGGCATCAAAAAAGAAGGCAACAAAAGAGCTTCATCAAAGAGATTCTCATCATCAACAAGTTGTTGAAGCTTGGAAGAAGAAGAAGAAGATGATCCTCACCAACAACAACAACAAGAAGAAGAAGAATAAGAGGAAAAAGGAGAAGAAAATGCAAGCAAATTGGTAAATCTCTGGTTTTTTCCGTCTAGAAATTCTGTCGATTTTTTTCCGTCACATCAATCTTCTTCAAAGATGTCGAAGATGGATGGGAGCATCGTTGTGATCCATTGAAGGAGTGGAAGGTTGGCTGGGTATGTCCTCTCCCCCCCTATCAAAGGGGACTTCATCAACCAAAAAGCAATCCATCTCAATTTTTCTGTTTTTTCATCGTCGTGCATTTTTTCCGTCCGTTTCCATCGAGTGTCCATTGCTTGTTGTCTAGTAGTGAAAGGTTTTTCTCTATGTTTTTTTAAAAAAAAGTTTCTCAAGGTTTCTTAAAACCTTTTCTTCTTTAAGGTTTTTTTAAAACCTTTACCTTAAAGGTTTTCAAACCTTTCTCTCAAAGGTTTTACAAAGGTTTCTTGCCTCATTTCTTTCAAGCTCGAGGCAAGCAGAGGAAGAAATTATTTTTGCCATCCTCGCTTGGGAAGTGCAAGGTATGCACAATTTCTAACCAAGCAATTCAACACATCAAGCATGAAATCCGATCCTAAATTTTTTTTTTGATGAACTCATATGCATGGAAGTCATCTATCATATTGTAATGGAGTTAGACACTGCCCTTGTGTTGATAAACAAGTGGTAAGACCTCTCCTAAATCAATGTTCACATTGGTGTATGTATTTATGCATATGTTAGTCTATGTGGTAACTGGACTAGGGAAGCTAGCATGATTGAAAGGAGACATGTACCCATGAAGCATGTCTACCACGAGAAAGGATTGGAGAAGCACGAAGATGCAACCAATGAAGCCAATGTAATGAAGAATGGTACATCCAAATCCCACTTGAAGTTTATCTTTTGCAAGAAGATGGTTTCATCAAAGCGAAGGAGCAATAAGGGTGGTGCTGCATGAAACCACTATGGAAGAGATGGTATCAAAGATATTACTAAGGTTGAGGGGAATTTTGGAAGTGCCATCTAAAAAGCGCTTCCTTGCCTGTAGCTTGCTCTAGCACATGTTCAAAATAAGGCAAGGGGTAGTGATCCCTGTGGGTAACAACATTCACTTCTTGAGATCCACTCTAAGCTTTTCATTTTTCTTAGGCGTAACCACAATAGATGAAATCCACACTGAGTGTTTGATCTCATAAATGAATCCACATTCAAAAAGCTTGTCAAATTCTTCCTTCACAATTTTGGCATATTTAGGATTCATTGGGGTAGGGTTGTTGCTGGATTGGTATAACATTTGGTACCATTGGGATGGTGTGTTGTACAACACTAGCAGGCACTACCTTCATGTCATGATAAGTCCATGCGAAGTAGTCCCTATACTCCTTGAGGACAGCTACAAGTTCAGCCTCCTCCTCCTTATTTAAGTCCTTGGCTATGTAGACAGGCTTAGGATCTTCTCCTATTTCAGCTAAGTCTACTTCCTTGACCTCTACAGGCTCGTCATAGACTCCTCCACTCTCACTAGACTCCTCCACTCTCACCTGTGGGGTTACGTTTTGCATTATCAAATACTAACTCACAAATGGTGTATGACTTGTAATGCTCAAGTGCTAGGTGCAAATCAAGCTCGTTTTCCTTTCCTTTGTTAGCTACTTCAATTGCAGCCTTAGCCTCTCATTCCTTCTGTGTGAGTTCACAATTTTATTTCCTCTTAGCTTAATGACTTGATTTTGGTTCATCAGAGACTTTCACCTTAGCTATATTAATTGGGGGTGGCCAACAATACTTCATCTTTTGTAACTCCTCTCCCCAATCATAAACTTTTGACGTAAGTCTACTACATCTATGTACAGGAGCCATTAGGCACGCAATAGTTATTCTCTTTTTGCAACCTTCTATGATGATTCGCTAACATAGCGTTTGTCTCCACCATCTTTGGAGATTCTCCCTACTATTTTGAAGAGCTTTATTCCTTTCTTCAGATTGGGAATCCGTATCAGATTCAGAGCTACTCCTTGTAGTTTCTTTTGATTTTGTCAGGTCTATTTTTCTTATGGTAATAAGGAGTTGGTGTCGCTTTCAATCTCTGTGCCAGACTCCTCACCACTATTGGTGCTTGAGCTTGAGTCATCCCATGTGGACTCAAGTTCACTATAACCAATCCCCTCGTCATCATAAGGTAGAGCATGAATCATTCGTAGGGGAACAACCTTAGGGAGCTTGTCACCATCAGGTGTAACCCATGTAGATCCTCTAGCTCCCCAAGTATCGATTGTAGCCATCATATGTATCCAGTTTAGATCATCTTCAAGCTTAATAGCTTGTTTTTTAGCATCTTTGTAGGGTGGGTCCTTCCCTACATCGGTCTCTTCTCTATAAGTATAGCAATAATGCAAAGGGGTTGAATGGATGGTAGTATCAAATCTCTTATCGAATAGTCCACCACTACCCATTAGATGTACGTGACAGTCACAAGGTCTACTCTAAGGATTGAGTCATCAAATTGTAGGCAAACATGGTTTTTAGACCAATTGTGGACCATTTTAGCTTCATGCATAAATGACCTTCCTAAGATCATTTTATAAGAATCAGGTTGCTTGGAAAAGTCCATCACAATGAACGTATGTCTCACCCTATGTTTCAACACCTTGATCTTAAGGTTGCATAACATTCCCATTGGTTTGGTAACACTACCATCAGCCATTTTAACCACAATGTCTAAGACTTCAAGCGTGGGTTTAGCCATTTTTTCCCAGAATTTTTTGATGATTATACCGACTCTTACACCACCATCAAGGACTCCCATTACTACGATTCCCTTGGCAGTTATTGGTAGTAATGTGTTGGATTCATCATCTTCAAAGTATTGACCCAATTTATTCAATGGAATTGATTTGGCGTACTCAACCTCTACTTGGATTCTTGGATCTTCTATGACTTGAGTTGGCAAAATTCCATAGTAAGGTTAAATCTTGTGGGTTTTTGCAAATGGTGATAGTTCTACATTGAGTTTTCCTTTTAAAAGAGCTTTCAATTCTCTAAAGAGTTTGGTATCTCCACACAAGCGCGCAGTCATCGTGGTCTTTATTTCAAAAGCCATGTACTCCAAGAATTTAGGGATGTTCAAGGGAGCACCCGTCACCTCTCTGCCATATGAGGGTACTAGTGATATTGGAATTTCCACCTCTTGAATGGGTTCAGGGTTCTCATACTCAAACATTCTCCTAAAGAGTTTAGAATCCATGCTTAGGACAAGTGAGTTCTCACTGACCTCAAGGATAACAGTAGGTATTGTGGGTTATGATAGGCTTTAGGTTGTTTGGATGAACAGTGTCAGAGATGTTTGGTTCTAACTCTTCTTGAGTATGTGTGACCATATCCCTGAGCTCATGAAGTTGTTCTAATTCTCTTATAGGGTTAGGGTATGAATCAAGTTTCTTTTTGTTTGGTTTCTTGAGGGCCTACAACCTTTTCTTTTTTGTCTCCTTAGTTTTTGTTTGAGTGTCTCTAGTTTACTCGGAACCAATATGTGTGTCCATTGAATCGAAATCCTCATCAATATTGTTCATGTATTCTTGATAGAGAAGCAATCGAATAGTAGTTCATTACGTGAATCAAGAATTCGAGAGACCAAATGTTGATGATGATTGGGAACAAGTTAAGTGAAGATCCCACATGAAGGTGCATCATCAAGATATTTTGCAGGGGTTGTCAATGAGGGAGATTTTCTTGGCTATCTCTCTCTCTCTCTCTCTCTCTCTCTAACTCTCCCCACCACCATCTCCTCCCACCACGCCTCCCAGCCCAGCCCAGCCTAGCTCCTCCCTTCCAACCTAGCTCGACCTTTTCTCTCTCTATCTATTACCATTTCTCTCTATCTCCTTCTACTACAATCTCTTTCCCTCTATCTTGGCTCTCTCTCTCTCTCTCTCTCTCTCTCTCTCTCTCTCTCTCTCTCTCTCTCTCGTTTTGCTCACTCTCTCTATGTACTACCATCTCTATATCCCTCCCTCTCTTTGATCTCTCTCTCTCCCTCTCTCTCCCTCTCTCTCTCTCTCTTCTCTCTCTCTCTCTCTCTCTCTCTCTCTCTCTCTCTCTCTCTCTTCCCCTTCTCCCTCTCTCTCCCCCTTCCTCCCTCCTTGTCTCTATCACCCTTAACCCTCTCCCCTCCTCTATTTCATTAGTAGTCTATCACCTTCTCTCTCTTTCCAACTCATTTTCACTCTTCCTTCTTGTCAACCTTGCTCTCTTTGGATTGTTCCTATGACCTATCCTTAATTCTGCACAAGCCTTTGTGGGAGAAGTTTAAGGAGATATAGAGAAGCACATAGCACCTCTACAAACATCCATTAAATTGCCTAGCCCTTATGGTAAAGTTCTTTACAATGCTTTTCTTGATATAGGGGCTAGCCACCTATATTCACTCATGTTACCCTTGATTCTCTTATCCAGTAGATTCCTCTCACCTTTTCACTGTCTGCTACCCACTCAATTACAGACTCCCTTTTATAGTCTCTAGCTAAGTGCTTGTTCTTACACACATCCATTCACTTGCATATCTCAACACCTCCCCTCAAGTGAATAATTCTAGCACACCTCCCCTCAAGTGAATAATTCTAGCACACCTGGACTCTATACCAAGTTTTCCTCTTACTTGGTAGCCTGCGAGATCAGTGCCTCAAGTCCTTAACTCATAGTCCTTGACACTCTCTCTCTATGTGTCCAAGGCTACCACAAGTGCTCGTAACTTTGACTAAAGTGCTCACACATACATCTACCACATGGCCTACATCATCGGTGGCTTAGAGGTAGTTTTACTCTATTGGGACTGGTTATATTGGGTTGTCGGGTTTCTCTCTTTTTCTCTCTCAAAAAAGATGTTCTGACTCCTCTACCTTAGGAGTCTCCATGAAGTTTGCCGATGCCGATCCTTCTTCATTTGGTTTCCTGTAGCAATCTCTAGCCATGTGTCCTGGCTTCCCACAGTTGTGGCAAGTCAAGGTCCTTCCTCCTTCCCTACCGCTTCCTCGTCCTCGTGCTCGTGTGAGCCCTCCTTGGGTGTAGAATGCTTTCTCCTTTCCAGATGTTGGGTCCACTCCTTTCTTCTCTTTGACCTTGTTAGGCTTTCTATCTCATGCAGCTTCAAATCTGGTACATTCTTTAAGGTTGCCACGATGTTCTCATACTCTCCCTTGTCCACACTCTTTAGAAGCACTGCTAGTGCATCATCATCTTCTACTTTCTTCCCATGCAGCTTCAAATCTGGTACATTCTTTAAGGTTGCCACAATGTTCTCATACTCTCCCTTGTCCACACTCTTTAGAAGCACTCCTAGTGCATCATCATCTTCTACTTTCTTCCCAATGGCCTGCAAGTTGTTGTTTAATGCTTTTGTATTTGTTCAAGTGTGTGGCTAGAGGTTCACTTTCCTTCATATCAAGTTTGTAGAATTGCATTTGCAGATTTATCTTTGAATTCTTTGCTTGAGTGCCAAATAATTTGTTAAGTTCATCCCATGCATCTTTAGCTTGTTGTATCCCTGCAATGTGGTGAATGATTTCATTATTTAAGCTAAGTGCAATGAGTCCTAATGCTTTCTCATTTATGTTCTTCCACTCATTCTCCCCATTCTCCACTGGACTTTCATCTCTTCCCTCAACTAGCCCCCATAGATTCTTCCTCATGCGCAAATACATGGTTTTTGTTTGCCTTGTATAGAATTGCTCCCCATTGAATTTAGCTACTTCTTGTGCAATGCTCACGATGATGTGAAGGGGGTCTTACCTCTTGATCTAATTCAATATTCAAGGGCAATGTCTACCCTTTTATAACTCCAATTTGGTGTTAAATGATGATTACAACAGATTTACAAGCATGAATATTGCATAAAGCCAAGGATAGTTGTTTTGTACTGGATGGTTGGGACATCAAACCAACTTCAAATTGAAATCTAAAGTAATAAAGATCTGTATAAAATACCCAATGGTAAGTTTGAACCATTAATTATACCAAAATTTAGTGATTAGTACTGGAGAGACGGAAAACTCTCTCACTTGTAGCAAGAGCCCTTTCGGAGCTAGGGATTCAACCTGTACCGGTGTACAAAAGCTTATCCATTTGATGGAGAGAATGCTAGGAATACTACTACTATTGACATAGACTACACACAAGCTCAATCTTGCTATTGCTCACTCAACTTCACATTCCACTCATCCATACATCCAAACAAGAAGAAAGCTTAGCTATTGCATACACAAGACTAAAGCATTCTTCATTCTCAACAAATACTCATTTCCCTAGCATGCACACAAATCTTGAAGCTATCAATAAGAAACATGCACACTAGAGAATTGACATGAGAAGAGAGACAAATATCAACTCATTGCATTGAATTAACAAAAGAATAGAACTTACAATAATGTAGATGGGGAGAGAGAAGAGCTTGCACCTCTATGGAAGAAGAGGGAGAGCTAGTCTCAAGAGAGCTCAAACATGAGTTTGCCCAATGTGTACCTTAGCTCTCAAATGAGCCACTTTTTATACAAAAACTCTAAAACTCTCAAAAGTTCCCATGTGGGATTATTGTCAAGCCCACTCCCACATTCATCTACAACTTGGAACTCTTTACAAGAGCCCTAAGTGTCTTTTTTGTTGCATCCTTGCATTGATCTTCACTCGTCACGCAACACTCCCCCCTTCCTATTTTGCGCACGTCCTCGAGCGCGGTGCTGCAAAAAACAATGGATACAAGTAAAGCCCTTTATTGAAAAAAAGAAAAGAAAAGAAGAAAAGAAAAAACAGCAATGACAATTTCACATGTGAGCATACAAGTGAAAGGCTGATTAGAGTTGTAAAGAGTACTAAAATAGGTGAGTAAAGACTAGTCAAAGTGAGACTAAGTGGTAGATAGTGCTATGCAAAGGCAAGTGTGCTTGCATACCACAGGTTATGACTGCAGTCTCAATGTCCTACAAGTATTTGAGTTATTCCTAAGTGGCAAACCTACTCCTAAATATGAGCAATGGTGATTGGACCTCTTTTTTTTTTGATGTGTGTGTAGAGGATGATAAAGATTAAGGTTCCATCCCAATGAGACCCAAGCAATGGCCAAGAGACCTCCGCCAAGAGAATCTAAAAGCCGCTAAGTATCTCAAGGGCGACAGACCCTTTTCTTTCTTTTATGACATAAGGAGTACCCCATGAAGATGAGGGCGTCGGTCTCGAGGGCCCATAATGTATCCCAGAGTCCTACCAACATCTATCAAGGCGATAGATTCCTTGAAGGTCTTTTTCTGAAGTTTTTAGACGTCAGTGTTCACCCCATGGAAACCAAGGCATCGGCCCCAAGGTGCTAAGACAACCCCAGGTCCTACTAAGCATTCCACATGGCTATAGACATGTCATGTCTCGATTCACTTATATATATATATATATTTTTTGGGGTATATTTTCGTAAAATTTTTTTAATTAATCCTAGCACCTAGCTCATACCTAAGAGGTAGCTACCACTAGGGATAACTAATATACCTTGAAAGCATAAGAACTTGGCATACTCCATTGGTATATATCCTACACTGTCTTTAAATAGAAATATCTTCTACTAAGTTCTCTAAGAATCTAGAATTCACTCACCATATTTTAACAACTAATCACAAACTTAAACCAGCCAACATTGTGTGAACATGCAAACCATATATCCAAAAGATAAAAGCACATAAAGAACAAAAGATTATGATTTGAATACACCTGTTGTAGTGCCCGTTGATGTTGTTCGTTTGCATTGATGCATTGCTGATTTTGTGCAGATTGCTCCTCCTTGGTCTTTGTAGGCGTATCAAACTTTTGCTTCAAAAGCCTCCTAACATCATGTATGCCAACATCACTTTCATCAGTGATAATCAAGTCATTCACATAGATGACTAATAGCATGATCCCTCTATCTAAATTTTTCATATAAAGTGAAAAATCTACATTAGATATCTAAAATCCAAGGGTAACAAGATACTCCCCGAACTTATTTAACCATGCTCTGGGTGCCTGCTTCAAGCTATACAGGGCTTTGCATAACTTGCACACAAAATCTGGGTGTGCATCACTCTCATAGCCTAGTGGCTGCATTATGTATACTTCTTCTTGTAAATCACCATGCAAGAATGTATTCCTCACATCCATTTGATGTAAAAACCAACCCTTTGCTATAACCATAGCAATGACACCTCTCATGGGCGGTTACCATTCTCGCAACTGGATTGAATATCTCTTCATAGTCAATGCCATAGGTCTGCACATAGCTCTTAGCAACCAATCTTACCTTATAACTTCTCACTAAACCATCTGCATTATGCTTTACCCTATACACCCACTTACATCCAATTGTATTCTTTTTTTCAGGCAAAGGCACTAAATCCTATGTTGTGAATTTGCATCCAATGCTACCATCTCCTCATTCATGGCATCTTCCCATTTTATATTTTCAAGTACTTGCTCAAAACAAGTGGGCTCCAACTCTTGTATTACTTTAACCATGTAAGCATAATGATGGGTTGTATATCCATCATATCTTAACCTGTCAATAGGGTACCTAACCCTCGTAGACATGCGTACACTTGGATCAGTGTTGCCAAGTGTCCTCAAAATAGGCCTAGTTCTCCTTACACTAGGATTAACCAATAGACGGCAAAATGTTAAGCTCCTCATCAAGGCTCTGCTTAGAGCCACTAAAGTCACCATCCACATATGAGTGATCTGCTGATAGATCATGCATAAAATATTGATCTACCTTTTCCTTCCCTTTGTGTGATATATGTGTACTATATATGTTCCCTCAACCTACTTGACCATGGACTAACACTAGATCCACTGCTAGAGGACTCTCCAGGTCTAGTAAGCACCTATGATTGCTGCTCTACATGTGGTGCAACATTAGTACTTCTTTCATCTGCATCTTCCATTGTCTTCATTGGTGGTGCATACCAATTACTCATCTCATCAAAGACAACATCTCTACTTACTTGCATCTCATGAATCTATAACCTTTCTACTCCATAGCATAACCAATGAAGCTACATATCTATGCCTTTGGATCCAACTTTGTTCTTACTTCGTTCGAGAACATGCACATATGCAACACACGGAAGCCCTAGCACCATGGAAAGAACTTAGGGAACACCCAATGTCATAGGGCTTAGCCCAACCACACTCGAGAGTATAAACAACTCAACCAAGAAACCAAATTACTATGGCCCAGTGTAAAAATGCACAGTCAGGGTGTGTCACTCACCTTATGAAAGTTTGTTGCCTGGGATTCTCATAGGAGATAATGTTGCTGCACCTAAAATCTCCACTTCCTCACCGCCACCCTCCAAAGGAAGCTCGACCCTCCTCACAATTTAATCTCTCACACTCACTCTTTTACATGCAAGCAAGCAAGCACACATAACAGCTCAAGCAAGCAAGCAAGCAATAGCATAGGATAATAAATAGAGAATAGGATAATAAATAGAGAATAAGATCATTCTATTCAATTAGCATAAAATAATGAGTGGTGAGAGTTACATTTTAGGTTTTATAGGTGACCTCTAGGGTTCACGCTCTTGGGAGGCCAAAATTAAAAGTTCTAGTCCTCGAGTACATTTGGCCAATCTAGCTAATGTAAATACTTATTCTAAAGCTAGCACTCTCAACCTAGGATCTTGTGGTGCTAATAGACAAGCAACGAGGAGCACACATGTAAAATATACAATACATGGATTTCCAGTGAATTTTAGCCATTCCGATGCTTGTGGCCCAAAAGAAGTGAAAATAACACGGTTGGCCGACTTCGACGCCATAGAGGTCTCTGACAAGGATTAATATACCCCCCTTCTTGATGCGAATTCCATTCTCAGAATATGTCGATAAAGATGCATCAAGGTTGTATGCTAGATGCATGTTGGCATTGGAAATGTCGAAAGTCTTGTAAGATTTGCAAGGCAACATGGTATAACTAGTAAGGTATTCCTATGGAAAATAATTAAAATTTAAGTATAATGCAAACACCTAATCAAGCAGTGAGGATATATTGTTATGAATGGTCAAATTTTACTAATTAAGATAAGGGTAAGATTATGGTTTGTCCAAATTCAATCTAAACTAAGATGGAGCAAAGAGCATACCTTGGGTTATGACCCTAGTCTCTACACCCTATTACTTTGATGAAACTATCTCTAGCTATTATCTAGCCTCATAAATGAAACTAATAAGTAATTATTATAATTTTTTACCTTTCAATTAGTGTACTTTAAAAAAATAAGAAGAAGATAAAAATGTAAAAGTAGGGCACCACCCTGCAGAGACCCAATGCTGCCCAGATACCTCATACAAGAGTATCTAAGAGCCGCTAAGTACCTTCACATCAATGGTTTTTTTTAATAAGCCCTTTATTGGTAGGTATTTAGCCCTTTATTGGTAGGTATTTAGCCACAAGGTTCCATCCCATGGAGATTAAGGTTACGGTCCGAAGGCTCCATCACTAAGAGCCAAAAGTCTTACCTAGATTGCACATGGCGATGGTTATCTTCTTGGGCATTTCTTTTTCTTTTTTTGGTTGTTTTTTGTTTTTGGTTTTTTGTTTAAACTACTTTCACTTTCATAGTTCACCTAGAAGGCTCTAACCTGACTAAAGAGGGCACACTAAGGAAGGTGGAGTACTTGGCATACTCCTTTAGCATACTTCAAAGTCAATCTCAGTTGTGCTAGGATTGACCCTAAATGGTTACCCAAGTAATAACTAGAAAATCAATAGACGAGTCACAAAATGATGCATGCAAGCACTCAAACAAACATTAAATGGATAATTATAAAAGAGATTGAAATTCAAAACAATAGCATTAGTTGAGGATGGGTTTAAAATACACATGGTTTGTTGTATGGTTAGGAAGTCGCTGTCTTGCGAATTGTAATTGTAATTTTTAGAACTTCCCTTGTTCTTCCTGTGAACTTTTAAAAAAAACTTCAAAAACCAGTACAACATGTCATCATCAAATAGCCATAACTCATATGCTTGGTCTGACTCAGTGTCACTAAGCTCATCATCCTCATGGTTTGATTCTAATATATATGCCTCCCCTAGTGTATGAGGCAACAGGATGAGTGCATCCTCACTGTGATATGTGTTGAAATATGCAAGTGAATGGGTGTGTGCGGGAACAAACTCTTAGCTAGAGACTGTAAAAGAGAGTCTGTAATTGAGTGGGTAGCAGTGAAAAGGTGAGAGGAATCTACAAGATGAGAGAATCAAGGGTAGCATGAGTGAATATAGGGGTGTGGAAAGATTCTAGGAAAAGGTGCCCCCAAATGTAGGGAAGGTGGCATAAATCAAGGAGAAATCAGTGGGATTAGATGCTTGGCATCTTGTGGATGTAAAATCTATAAATTGAGGCATTGGCCTAATGAGAACTTGCTGGTCTTTAAGTATCAATGACTACATTATACTATTATATTAATTGTACACTAATCTTACCTTAATCACCTTCTAATTACTTACTAATCATGTTGATTCTTGCATTTGATCCACCAATGCGTCGAATCGTCGGCAGAAGTTGGTGATTTTTGCCGATTTGGAGACGTCGATTTTCTGAAGCAAACTGTAAATCTACTCTTCCCACAAATGGAATTAGTCTAATTCCTCTTAACCCCAAGGGTTTTCAAGGGTGCTCTACATGCCTATGATCTCAGATTTCAGAAATTTATCGAGGAGAAGTGACATCAAGCTCTGCATCAAATCTACAAGTGACTTTGGTAAAACTGATATTAAGCATTCAATATTTGGTCAAATTTAATGTTTTGGAGCTTGATCCTCTACTAGACTAATTTCTATTAACGCCTTTGAAAGGATTTGAGTTCATTTGAACTCTAAGGCACCAGATCTAGCCTCCCCGTACACTCTATTTTTTGCACACAAAATAGGATATTAATCTCACTAATTAGTGATTAATTAGTACTTGTTGCGTGACGAGTGAAGATCAATGCAAGGATGCAACAAAAAAGACACTTAGGGCTCTTGTAAAGAGTTCCAAGTTGTAGATGAATGTGGGAGTGGGCTTGACAATAATCCCACATGGGAACTTTTGAGAGTTTTAGAGTTTTTGTATAAAAAGTGGCTCATTTGAGAGCTAAGGTACACATTGGGCATTGAGCTCTCTTGAGACTAGCTCTCCCTCTTCTTCCATAGAGGTGCAAGCTCTTCTCCCTCCCCATCTACATTGTTGTAAGTTCTATTCTTTTGTTAATTCAATGCAATGAGTTGATATTTGTCTCTCTTCTCATGTCAATTCTCTAGTGTGCATGTTTCTTATTGATAGCTTCAAGATTTGTGTGCATGCTAGGGAAATGAGTATTTGAGAATGAAGAATGCTTTAGTCTTGTGTATGCAATAGCTAAGCTTTCTTCTTGTTTGGATGTATGGATGAGTGGAATGTGGAGTTGAGTGAGCAATAGCAAGATTGAGCTTGTGTGTATGTTAAGTCTATGTCAATAGTAGTAGTATTCCTAGCATTCTCTCCATCAAATGGATAAGCTTTTGTGCACCAGTACGGGTTGAATCCCTAGCTCCGAAAGGGATGCAAATCCCATTAGATTGAGCTAAGTGTGGATCTTACTACTCTTACTACAAGTGAGAGAGTTTTCCATCTCTCCATTGGCGCCGCTGCTGGGGAGAAGACTCAAATCCGGTTGAGAGTGTGTGGAAACCACCACTATTTCCTCTTTTGGTTGCATAACCATTGAGTGATTAGGTTAAGTTCGGGTATGTGATCTCGGTGTGAGTGGATAAGAAAAAAACCATTGAGCGGTTGAGGTTTCTCCCGCATTGTTTTTTATGTTTTATTGCTTTTCAAGTACCGTCAGTATGCGTACATTCATTGTTTTTTTGCCATCGTTAACATGTAATTAAAAATTTAAAAAAAGAAAGAAAGAAAGAAAAGAGGTGCGTTGCTAAGCTCTTCCATAGCTTATGCAAGCCCCATAGACTCCCAAGCATGAAGTCCGCTTAAGGATGAGAGGAGAGAGGGAAAGAGAAGGGAGAAAGGAAGAGAGGAGAGGTTGAAATTTTGTTTTTTTTATTTTTGTTATATATATATATATATATATATATATATATATATATATATATATATATATAAGGAAAACACACAAAAGATAGCTGCGTGGAGATGAGAAGGTCGGCGTGGAGGTTGCATGGAGCCTACGTGGAGGCTGCGTGGAAATAAAAGGTACCTGCGTGGGAGGTGAGTAGTTGGAGGCGCAGCAAAGAATATATATATATATATATATATATATATATATATATATATATATATATATATATATATATACATACATACATATATATATATATATACGTCGAAGCGTGGAAGAAGGCGGGCTGTGGGGGGCGTCTTCATCGGGCGCAGCAGCAGTGTGAAGGCGTTGTTGTAGGCGACCAAGCAGCAGCAGTGTGAACGCGGCCTGTGGGAGGTAGAAGGTGGAAGCCTGCAGCGTGGAGTGAGAGGCCGTAGGCGAAGCTCCTGTGGGAGGTAGAAGGTGGTGGCGTGGAGCAGCAGTCGAGGCGGTTGGCGACTTAGAGGAAGGCAGGCGCAAGCAAAAAGCAGTCGAGGCAGCCGAGTGGTGTGTGGTGGCATGGAGCAACAGTCGAGGCGGCCGAGTGGTGTGTGGTGGCGTGGAGGAGCAGTCGAGGCGGCTGAGTGGAAAAAGCCGTAGTAAGATGACTGGCGGGCTGGCGACTCAGAAGAAGGTGTCGAAGCAGTAGCAGTTGAAGGCGAAGGGCTGTGGGGGGCGTCTTCATCGGGCGCAGCAGCAAAAGCTGTCGAAGCGTGGAGAGGCCGTCGAACAGAAGTACCTGCAGATGACGTGGCCGTGGAAGTGAAGGCGTCGAAGCGTGGGAGGCGTGAAGGCGAGCGAGTTCTGCAGCAGTCGAAGGCGCGTGGGGGCCGCGTTGCAGAAGGCACGTGAAGAAGGCGAACGGCGCGGACGCGATAAGGTCAATGATTTTCTTTTTATTATTATTATTTATTTATTTTTTATTTTCCTTGTAATTATAATTTTTTTTAAAAAAAATAAAAATAAAAATAAAAACCATAAAACAATAAATTTAAAAAAAGAGAGAAAAAGAGATAGAAAAAAGAAAGAAAGAAAGAAAGAAAAAAAACCATAAAACAATAAATTTAAAAAAAAAGAGAAAAAAAACAATTTTTGTGTTTGTATTTTGAATCCATTTTTCATTTTTAAAATTTCTGTAAAATTTTGCATAATTAAAGTAACTTGCATTTTTTTAGGATTTTCTGTAATTTTGTGCATCATTAGTATTTTTTTAGCGTAATTCATATTTTTGTGTAATTAGTACGAAATTTATTAGTTTTTAAAAAAAGGAAAAAAAAAGAAATTAAAAAAAAAGAAATTTTGTAAATTATTTGTTTTTTTAGGAGTCCATATTCTTTGCATATTCTGTAATGTTTCATTTTTTTTCATTTCTGTAATTTTTTGCATAATTAGAGTAGTTTGCATTGTTTTAAATTTTTGAAATTTTGTGCATAATTAGTATTTTTTTAATGTAATTCATATTTTTTGTAATTAGAAAAAGAGAAAAAAAAGTAAAAAAATAAAATCATTTAAAAAAAATAGGATAGATAGTTACACCACATACTGATTTTAGTTGCATTTAGTGGTTAGGCAGGGTAAATATATATATATATATATATATATATATATATATATATATATATATATATATATATTAAAAAAACAAAAACAAAAACAAAAACAAAACAAAAAAAGAAAAAAACACATAAAAAAACCAAAAAAATTTGACCTTATGCACTTGCGGTCGGGACGTCTTATAGATTCTGCCATAGGGCCTAGGGCACCTTCTAGAGTACCTACGCAGGAAAGTGGGACCCAATCAGTAGGAAATTTGGCAGACATTGCTGAAACCTTTTCCGAATCCCAATCCGATACCCTTTCCTCAAGAACAACTAGTTCATTGTCCATGGACAATCTAGGGCCGTCAAATAGTCATCCCTTAGTCCCAAATAGGACACCCACAAGATCTTTTAATCCATTTGAAGCCGACACCATGGGGTTAACACTCAATGTGAGACTCCAATATGTCTACACGAATGCTCAAGGAGCTGAGATCTTTAGGGATCCACAACAACGGTATCTTGTTAAGATCGCAGACATTTTCTCAGAACTTGATAGAGCACCTCTAGTCAATGACCAGGGTAACATGTACATGGGTGGAGATGGTGTTCGCTACGAAGTCACCTACCATCCAGAAAATGTAGACAAATTAGGGGAGCTCTCTAAAACCGAGTTCTTAGACTTATCAAAGCTTTCCAGAGCAAGGGAATCTAGAGATGACTGGCTCATTGAGCCGGACATGCCTAGACCCTCCAATACCCAGTCCTCAAAGCCATCCATAGATGATTTACTTCTTGTAGATCTAAATTTGGAAAGGGATAGGAAAGGCAAGAGCAAAATGGATCAAGGGGCTGAGAACCAATGGGAGTTTGTACAACAAATTCCAGTGACAAAGGTCTTACAGGACGACCCACTTCAAGAGGTCTATAAGGACTCTTTAGAGGGATATTATGCCACAACTAGATTGCCAGAGCTAGATCTTCCTCTAGCACTGGTGGTGGTAGTTGAGAAGCTTGCAGGACACATGAACCGAATAATTGATAAATGGGCCAATGAATACCGAACCTTAGATTGGAAGGAGATTCCGGAGCTCACGTGGAAAGGACAACCATTATTCATGGAAGTGTTCTCAACAAATACAGTTAAACCAGGAGACAGCCTTTCTTGAAGAAACTGTTGCTCCTCCCCTACGAGAGTTCACTAGAGAGGGACCCTCAATATCAAAGTGGACCACTGCTTGTAGCCCAACTCTAGCACCAAGATATTGTCCTACGCCAAAAGTGTGACCACAGATCACACCACAACAACATTTTTCTCACTATGACAATCGGAGGGTATGGGAGCCAACTCGGCCTCCCATAAATGCACCTCCTGAAATGCGGGTGACAAGATCTTTGGAGGGGTCTGGTGAGGCTGGTAATAGGGGACCCACACCAATTTGGGATGCATGTGGACCATCTTACCAAAGAGAGGAACAATTCCCACTGAGAGTGAGAGGCCGTAGGCCCTATGATGAGTATTCAAGACAAGTAAGGCCATCAACTCTTCAGAAACTGGTAAAGAAGTATGAAGGGTCGGGAGATCCATACGACCATGTAGCAGTATTTAGACAAGCAGTTCGAGCTGAGCAAGTGGCTGACAAGCATACTCAAATTGAAGGATTTGGGCTTACTCTTGAGGGAAAGGCCCTTGCTTGGTTTCAGGCACTAGAGGCTTCAGACAAATCTTCTTTACGAGTTCTGGAAGAGAGATTCATTGCTGCTTTTTCCTTGATGGGAATTCAACATGACACGGTAGCACACATCTACTCTTTCAAGCAAGGCGAGAATGAGAGTGTTAGAGACTATGTAAATAGAATGAAGCAGTACATTAATCGTTGCCCAGAAGATGAGAAGCCCGCCCAAAGTTGATTAATTTCTCTCTTCTTAAAAGGACTCAAAAATTCAACACTGCATACACATCTCTATGCAAAAGCATACAAATTTCAATGAATGTTGCCATGATGCTATGGATTTCACCGATAACTTCAAATTCTAAGATGGTTCTAGCCCTGAGGTGAAACCTAGAGATCAGTGGGGTGATGACCAAAGTTCAGGGTCTAGCGCGCTAGTAAATCCAGACCAGATAGCTAACCTAGTACTAAGGAGATTGGGACAGACCTATCGCCCACCCATGCAGCCACAACAACAGCAACAACGAATGAGGAGTGTACTTCCTACAGGTCCTCATCTTTGTGGAGCATGTGGCGGTAACCATAAAACCGAGAAATGTAATACCTTTTCTCCTCTAGTCACAAACCAACCCACAAAAAAGTGGTGCCAAGCTTGTGCTTGGAACTTTACCCATACCACACAGGAATGTACTCGCATTGCAAGAATGAGACAGGAGCGTGAGCAGCCAAGGGGTGGAGTGGCTCCACATATGTATCAACAGTATACTAATTTTGAACGTAAGCCACCGATGGCACAAGAGTAAGCATGACCTGTTCTTGGTGCTCAACCTCCTGCTCCTGGGACTGCTCCTGTAAGGGTTGTGGACTACGACAATTCAAATATGTGTAGAGAATTGGTAAACCCAGGCTATGTGGAGGAGGAAGACGCATCATATTCATCCAAGGAAAATCTCTTTGAAAGTCCCGCATACCCAAGCCAAGCACTGGAGACTCAACCAGGGGAACACAACTCTTTGATGTTGCTAGGCGGCTACCAACCTAGGACTCGAGGCCCCTCAGGTCAATGGCAGCAAAGGAAAGTAGAAGCCAAACCAATGGGCCCCTGTTTTACGAGTGCGGAGAACCCCATTGGGCTCGTGATTGTCCACATCGCTCAAGGCAAACAGCTCGATCCAATACAACAGTACCACAGTTTCCACCAATTGAAAGATATTGTCTAGGTTGTTGTGTAGAACACTTCCCAAAGGATTGTTTGCTGAAACCACATGAGGAAGGCACCCTCAACCAAAGGTCTCACTCAACCTTGTAGGGGCAGTTCCATCACCACCTTCATCTGAGAATGAGGATGTCGTGCCACTTAGAGTCATGACTAGATCACAGACACGAAATACCGAAATACAAACTGATGAGACACCTCAAACTAGGGATGCAAAGACAAATCTAGTGGACAAGACCCTACAGTCCAATAGAAAAAAGACCACTAGGAGGAAAAAGAACCGCAACAAGCGAACTAAAAGTGCATCCACTAGTTCTCAAGAAGCCTCTAAACAAAACATGAGGGATCAAACTTTTACATCCCAAGAAGTGCATGAGGAGCATCAACCTCAACCTGGGCCTAGTGCTAAACAAGATGAGGCTAGTACGACTGAGGATCTGGGGGTTCTGTTTTTGTGGATAAGGTGAATGAGACTCTAGATGCCATCATTGATGCTCATAGAAGTCGCATTGCAGCTTTATCTGAGCTACCCAAGAAGCTTCAAGATTACCCAAACCCTCGTGAGAGGAGAAGATCAATCTAGCTGTACATCAGCAACTCATTAGGGAAGCTCAGTCAATACTTGAGGGACCACCACCACCTATTCCTAGGGGCCCAACCTCTCATAAGCCAACATTAGAAACCATACCAGAAGTGTCATCAAGTCAGGAAATGAGAAGTGAGCTCATCTCACAAGCTCATAGCGAGAGGTCTGCACCAATTGACACCCCATTGAAAGAAGGTATTCTGCCACCACCTAGCCTTGTCTTCCCATGCAATGATGAAGTTATTGATGCTAATGAAGACATGGCAAATGAGATGTGGGCAGCAGTTCATGAGAAAGTTAATGAGAACATGACCTCTATTAGTTCACCTCCATTCTCTGAGGTGGATTTTACCAGGGGCACAGAAAACAATTCTAGAAGCTCAAGCATCCAGGAGGAAGTTCAAACAATTGTTTCTCCTAGAAGTAAGCATACAATGAAAACCTTACCATCATATTTGGGAGAATATGAGAACTGTTCTCAAACCTTGAGGATACCCTCCATGCATAAAAGGTTGACAAAGGAGATGGATATGGGTATCGTGCAAGCTATTTTGTCAGCACCAGTGGCTTATACCTTACCTTTGCTTGACTTGATAAAGCTTCGACCTGAGTTGTGGAATGATATTGCCACATGTTTGTCAGAGCAGGTATTGCTATAAAAGGGTCACCATGAGTGTACTATACACCCTGAGACAAACCATGTTATGCCAGTTCCTATCAACAAAGTAGGAAAATTTTGTGAGGATGATCAGGGAAATGCTACCCTCCCATTAGAAGTGCGAAAAGTAGCTTCAACTGCAATACTTGATAGTGGTGCAGGAGTGGGCATTGTGACAAAATCCATTTGGAAAAAGTGGGTCAAACCAGTTATTAGGAGTACCAGGATGTGCTTGCAGCTAGCAGATGGAAGCTTAGAACATCCCCTTGGGCTGCTTGAGAACATATTGGTCACCACATGTGGGATTGAATATGAGCACACCTTTGCAGTAGTGGATTTTGGAAAACATCCAAACTATGAAATGATATTGGGTAGACCATTCATGCGACAATTTCAAATGATTCAAGATTGGGGATACAATTATTTGTACCTCCAACATGATTCTGTCATCACAAGGGTCAACCTAAGGAATCACTCATATTGTGATGTAACAAGGTCTCCAATAGATGAGTTTGATTCTGCTTCATCTGAGGGCTCAAGAGTTACATTGTCAGACGGGCGAGAAGATCTGTGGATGTGTGGAGCCTCATGTAGGGATTTCAACACTGAGAGACTTAAGGGTAATCGAAGTGTATCAGATGAGGCATACATTCCACAACCCTTCCCTGAGCATTTAATTGATCCACTAGAATGGGGTCATGTCCTTGCAACATTATCAACATGTGCTTTACCTAAGCCAATTCAATTTTGTGACTCACATGGATATGACATTATACCTATACGAATGGTACAACCACGCGACCTTCTAGATGATTTGTACTATAGGAATGCATCCACAATAGCACTGCATGTCGAGGAAGTCTTAGTGGAGGATTTAACACTCGAATCTGCTAATGATGCTGATAAGGAAGATGGATGGGACTCTAATTTTGATAATGATGAGATGATCCCTGAGGAAGAGTTAGGAAAGGCACGCCTACTCTTGAGAGGAAAGGAGGTTCAAGTAGAGATCCCTCGAAGCCGACCTAAACATAAATGCTGTAAGAGCCATAAGAGAATCCGTAAACAAGATGAGAGGGAACGACGTGAGAGAATACAAAAAGAAAAGGAGGAGGTTAAGAGTGAACACTCTCGACCACCACCTCACTTCTCAGGAAAGAACGGATATCTATACTATGTCCAAGCACAAGATAGTATCAAAGACCAAGTAAAACAATCAGATGGATTCCAAGTAGGAGAAAAGCTAAAAACTATTAGCAAAAATCGTAAAAAAACGAAGAAACAAAAACCAAAACTCAAGTCTAAAACCGATTCAAAAGAGAGTGTCGGAAGTGCAAAGACAACTGTTGAACAAAAAAATCCGATGCAAAATGGCAAAGGAGAGCTCAAAACCACATGGTCTTCAATGAGTGACGACTCAAGTGGACAAGAACAAGGTCTCAATGTTCCCCCCAACTTCACACAGTACACTCTTCAAGATCGGAAGATTGTTCTTCAACAGCCCATGCGACAAAAACCAAGCATGCCAGCAGGGGTTTCATATGATGGTCCAGAAGATGCAAAAAAGATTGATATTGCTAAGCCAGGAGAAGAGCCTCGCTATGTGTGGATTGCCACAGACTTGTCCTTAGATGAGGAGAAGTTATTAATTCAAACAATAATGGAGTATCGCGATGTTTTTGCTTGGAGTTATAAAGACCTCAAAGGAGTTGATCCAAGCATATGTCAGCATACAATTCCATTGCGAGAGGATGCAAAGCCTTCCAAGCAACGTCCTTATACTTACAATGAAAATTTTACACAGAAGATAAAGGAAGAAATAGACAAGCTCTTAGAGGCAGAATTTATCTATGAGATTGAACACACTGAATGGGTCTCCCCTATTGTAGTGGTGCCCAAGAAAAATGGAAAACTTCGAGTATGTGTAAACCTCAAGAAGGTAAATGCAGCTACTGTACGTGATCATTACCCACTTCCAATCACGGATCATGTTCTGGAACGAGTTGCAGGGAAAAAGGCATATAGTTTCTTGGATGGATTCTCCGGTTACAATCAAGTGTCAATTGATCCAAAGGATCAACACAAGACAGCCTTTGCTACTGAAGATGGCATCTTTGCCTATCGTGTTATGCCATTTGGTCTAACAAATGCACCAGCAACCTTTCAGCAGTTAATGAGTCATGTATTCAAGGAGTACCTTAGGCAATTTCTTGAGATTTTCATGGATGATTTATGTGTTCACTCACAAGAGCGTGATGATCACATAGAACACCTCAGACTTGTGTTTCAAAAGTGTCAACTTTATCGTATATGCTTGAATCCTGACAAGTGCAAATTCATGGTAAGACAAGGGAAAATCTTGGGCCATATTGTTTCTCGCAAAGGGATTTCAACAGATATGGATAAAATTGATGTCATTGTCTCATTACCTTGGCCTATCAACCCTAAAGGGGTACAAACATTCATGGGACATTGTGGCTATTATCGTCATTCATTTACATGTACGCTGTCCTAGCCAGACCATTATATGCTCTTCTTGTAAAGTTTAATTGGACTGATGAGTGTGAGGAATCCTTTGAAAAGTTGAAGCAAGCATTAGTGACTGCACCCATCTTACGGGCACCAGATTGGAACCAAATCTTTCATGTCCATATTGATGCTTCAAACTTTGCAATTGGATGTATTTTGGCTCAATCGGGAGAACATAATAAGGATTTCCCAATCTCATATGCTAGTCGACAGTTGAACAATGCTGAGAAGAATTATACCACAACAGAAAGAGAAGGATTGTCCATGATATATGCGGTGAAAAAGTTTCACCATTACCTTTTGGCAAACAAATTCATATTTTTTGTGGACCATCAAGCACTGTTATATTTGGTAAATAAGCCTTGTGCAACTGGAAGGATTGTGAGGTGGTTTATCATCCTTCTTGAGTTTGATTTTGAAGTGGCAGTTCGAAAAGGAACAACTCATCTTCGAGCAGATCATTTGTCTCGAATCACCTCTGGCGAAGCTCCTGTGGGTGTGGATGATGATATGTTAGATTCAACACTTTTTCTTGTAGAGACAGCTCCTAGATGGTCTGAACCCATCTTAGAAATTTTGACAAGTGGGAAGATACAACTAGCGGGTCCTAATGTGGACCTATGGCGACCATTCAAGTTAATCTCAGGGAGATTATATCGTCAGGGTAATGATGGAGTGTTACGGCTCATACCTAACCCTGACCAATATGAGAAAATCTTGGAATTGGCACATGCGGGTATCGATGGAATCCATGCATCAGCTACTACTTGTGTGCGACGTATATCTCAGGATGGGCAATGGTGGCCTACCATGCATGCAGATGCTGAAAAATTTGTTTGTAACTGTGCTTCATGTCAAATTCAACAGCCAATTCATAATGTATCATGACTTCAACATGCTATCCAAGTTTGAGATGAAGGATTTGGGTGAGCTGTAGTATTTCTTGGGCATAGAGGTGGTGAGATCACCTCACGGCATTTTGTTATTACAGAGGCATCATGACTTCAACATGCTATCCAAGTATGGTATGATAGGTTGTAAGCCTATTTTAGTGCCATTGGAGCAGAACACAGCTTTCCATAGATACACATGAGTATTGGAGACCCCCACTACGTACACTTGCATAGTGGGTAGCTTGATCTACATGACTGTTATTAGGCCATACTTGAACTATGTTGTTAGGCTTGTGAGTTAATTTATGCAGGTCCTTAGGAAGCCACACTTGGATGTGGCTAGACGGATTCTCAGGTACATAAAGTCCATAGTTGATTATGGACTTTTTTATGAGGTTGGTACATAGATACAACTACATGGGTACAAAGATATTGATTGGGCTTGTAGTGTCACAAACAGAAGGTCTACTAGTGGATTTATGTTTTTGTTTGGGAGTGTTGCTGCTGTGAGTTGGAGCAACAACCAAGAGTTAGTTTATCAATTACAAAGGTAGAGTACAGGGGTGCTGCTATGGCAGTTTGTGAGGTAGATGTTAATCCCAGTTAGGATTAACAATTATGCTCCTCCATTTGAGGACATTAATAAGTGTCATGCAAAGGCACTATAAAAGTTGTAACATTATGAGATATTGGCCACACAAGGCCTTAGTTAGTAAGTTTTGGGTTCCCAAGTGTGAATAAGGGCCAATCATATATAAGGTATTTTCTCATAATGAATAGACACAATCCTCCTTTATGCTATGAGAGTTCTTGCCTTGTCTTGAGAGAGAGTGTGAGAGAGTACTCTAGTACATGTGCCTTCTCTATGCTTGTATGTATGTATGCTTGTGTAGAGAAGTGAGAGAGAGAGATTGCTTTGTGTGGTGGTGTGAGTGACTCTATGTGGTGACATTGTGGAGGTGAAGCTTGGAGTATTGGAGCTTCTCCAAGTGAGCTTGGAGACCTCCAGGGATACGAGCTTGAAGCATTGGTAAGTTCCCAAGATGGCGGTTGTATTCTATTGCTTCTTCCAAAGGTGAATGTATAGAGTTCCTTCTTTGGAGGTGTGGTAACCCATAAAATTTTTGGCACCACTGCCAGGGAAACACCCTTGTTTCTTCCATCCTTCTTGAGTTTCAACTCCCAGTATACAAGTTTCATCATTGCCTTTGCATTATGGAAGTGCATTGTGTATGGAATGAATGGATAAGGTTTGAGTGGAAGTGAAGGTTTGTAAGAAATTGGTTGTTTTTGTTGTGTGGGTGAGTACTGGGATGACCCTACAGGAAAGCTACACCGTTTTTTTCTTTTAATCTTAATGTTTGTATCACCAAATTCGTGAACATGAACGAGCAGGGTGATAATTTGTTTTTATTTCTTCGAAAAAATCCACAAAGATAAAGAGCCATTGGTGCTTTAAACTCGTATTATACTCCTTATGTCTAGCACAATCTGTTAATCCAATTCTAGGATTAACAAGAGCTACCGCCATTATCTTATATCAAGGAGTCATGGTAGATACACCAAACGGTCATACATTCAAGATATAAAGCAATAGTGTCCAAAGCTACAACTTGGACGGGCGCCCGTAATGGTGTGACGGAGTATTTATGGTGGCGATTCCCGCTTCAAGAGCGTGTGGTAGCAAGTTAGGATGAAGTCCTAATAAGTGATGTAATTCATGGTGGATATATTATGAGAGTAGTCATTGTAATAGCATTAGGCCTCTTATGAGCCTAAAGTGCCCAGTCGGTTGTAGTTTAAGTGAGTGTGAACACTCATGGCCATGAGTGTGAACACTCATGGCCATGTATATAAGTGAATTTCTCTCATAATATAACATACTCTCCCATTGTACAACTGAGTCTTGCTCTTGCTAATCCTCTTGCTAATCTTTCTCCCTAATGCATGCTAGTGAGTGTGTGTGAGTGAAGTGAGGTGAGGACGGATGCGGACTCGTAGTGCAACAAACGCGGCAGTGTGACAACGCTCGCGAGAGACGTGGTGGAATTGCTTCTCAAGGACTTGTAGAGCTTGGAGACCTCAAGGGTTATGAGCTCGGCCATTGTGGAAAGATCCTCAAGACACTTGTTGCGATTCACTAGGTAATCTCTTTTTGGATGTGTTTCAAGGAGGGTAAGGGTGAGCCATAACATTTTTGGTGCCACTGTCGGGGTGTCATCCCTTGGCTTTTTCCATCGCTTTGTCTCTAATCTATGCATAACCCATTGCCCATCATCTTGATTAATGGTTTTCCATAAAAAAATGTGGAGATTTGGTGTAGAATAGCTCTCTTTTTTATTTTTGAAAAGAATGCTTTTTACTTAAATTTTTTAGATTAATTTATTATTTTGGTGGTTTTTTTATGTTCTTAGGGCTTGCACATAGTTTGTATTAGGCTTGCATCCATTGCATCAAACAATGCAATCGAATGTAATTTTTAGTGAATGTTAGCTCTCTTTAGTTTAAACATAGATCTAAGATCATTAATTTTAGTTTAATTGTGTGTTTTTTTTGTTGAAATTATTTGGATTAGAGTGTTGGCAAGCATTAGGAGTAGCTTAATCTTTCAAAACATTTCTTAAAACTATAAAAAAATCCTTAAATTTGACTAATTTCTCTTAATGGACTGGTTTTTGTCATTAAGGGTGATTAATCTTGTTCTTTAAGAGGCCAAAAAATTAGAAAATGTGTTAATTGGGGTCTAAATTGATCATATGAGTAGTAGAAATTGACATTTTTGAGTGTTTTGAGAGTATCTAGATGCATCAAAACACCTAATCACATCAATTTTTTGATCAATTGGAGAAATTTGACTCTCTTTGCTTAATTTTATCTTAAAGAGGAGATTATAATTAAGAGTCTAATTAATCTTCTAATTTAGATTAATTTACACAACTGTTGATGCACAAAGATTAGTTTTTCCTTGGTCTATCCAATGATGTGCTCAATTGTGTGAATTAATTAGAGATTAATGATTAATTAGAGTTCTTAATTAATATAAAAGAGAGAAAGATTAGTGAAAAAATTAATTTTGGATTGATCTTTAATCACTTTAAGGCTAATGACTTTACATAACTCATTAAGGCTAATGAGCATTCAATGAGTAGATGCTCATGAGTTGTCAATTTGTCCATTTTGGGAGTCATTTATGATGAAGGGTGTAAGGTGTGTCATTAAAAGGTTGACTTTTTTGATTCCCACTTACATTTTTGGGAAAATGCCCATACCCTTTTCATTTTAAATTCAAAATATTTTCCTCCAAAAAAGAAAATTCGTATTTTCTACTAGACTCCAAAAAAAGACGTGAAAAGCCAAGCACATGAAAGACCAGGTCGTGAAAAGGTCTGGTGTGAAAGTGCAGGACGTGAACGACTGGGTACGTGAATGGCTGGGGCGTGAACGGCTGGGGCATGAATGGCTTGCACGTGAAAGTGCAGGACGTGAACGGGCTGGGGCGTGAATGTCTGGGACGTGAACCGCTTGTACGTGAAAGTGTAGGATGTGAACGACTGGCACATGAACGGTTGGGGCATGAAAGTGCAAGACGTGAACGGCTTGGCACGTGAAAAGGTCCGTAAAAAAAAGAAAAAAAAAGAGAGTTTACTATTTCGTAAAAAAAAACTCTGGAAAACACCCCTGTATGGAGGCCCGTATCTTCTAAACCGTATATGCGATGAAGGCACTTTTAGGGCTCATCGAAAAGCTGACATCAAGCTCTTCGACTTTGGACTTGGTCGTTTGAAGTCAAAATCGATCAATTTGGCCTCCGACCAACAGCCTCAAAATTCAACTTGGAAATCGAGGTAAAAAACAGTCAAAAAACCATGAAAAATTACAAAAATAGCGTGAAGACGACGAGGAGTCATATTCAGGCTACTTTTTGAGGGCCTAAATGACAAATCACGGATGACTCAAGGAAACAAAGTTGTAGTACTCCAAAATTACTACAACACCCTCATAGAGAGTTTTTTAAAATTCCTTTCGGAACACCCTAAAAAATGTGCTGCGAAACGTGGAAAAAATTCTCGAGAAAATTTTTTGTCTTGAGGAGACAGTGATAGAAAACAAGTTTTAGGACATCCTCTTCCATCTAGGAAGTTCCTAGCATACGCGTTTTTCAGAAAAATATCTCTAAGAGGTTCCTCACATGCATATAGCGCTTATGCTAATTAGGGCAAATGGACACTCGTTTGATCCAACGAAGAGTATGCCAGGCCTCTTAAGGTTGTAAACGGGCTGCGGGAAAATATAAAAAGCAAAAAAAAAAACTATGATTGCTCACATTAAGGAGCAATTTAGGCACTCTAACCTAGCCATGATAGAGGGATTGCTAGGGATCACATAAGGACTCAACCCAATGGCTGACATCTTTGAGCCATTGAGATCTATGCTGTAAATTCACCTCCCAGTGCCGTTGGCCATGCCTATATAACAAGCGTGTCACCGGGTTTTACACCCCCTATCACTTCGATTCCTCGGGCTTTGGTCCCTCTTGCTTAACATTCCTGTAAATCCTATAAGTACCAACTCTTTCCTGAATGCCCACACCTTGGACATACTGACTAGTCTAGGAAGGGGGTGGCCCAGGGACTTACTGAGTCTCTTCCAACAAGAGCACTCACATACGGCCTCAATGATCCATACATAAATACGGCTGTACAAATTTCCAAAATTATGGGCAAATATGACGGATTAACCGACCCTGTTTAATTCATTCAAATGTTTGAACAAAGATGTGAAGCCTTTGGAAATCCTAACTACCCCACTAAGGTACATGCATTGAACTTATGCTTAGAGGGAAAAGCTAGTCGATGGTTCATTGCATTGATGCTAGTCGATGGTTCATCGCATTGATGCTAGTGATCAAGACCAACTTCAAAGCCTTGAAATCAGCCTTTATACATGGCTTTTCCAGACAAGGTGATCGATGGAGTGCAGTAACAGAACTCTATTAAATTGAGCATCAACCAAATGAATCCATTAGAGACTTTATCCTTCGGATAAAACTCTTGGACTCACGTTGTGAGTCATATGGGAAAAATTAAACGATGTTCAATTGAGGAGATGTTTCATGATGGGCTTGAAGAATAACACCTTACATAACTTGATCATTGTATCCAATCCGGAAACATTCGATCAATGTTGTAAAGAAGCAATATGTTTAGATGACAACATGCTGGAAGATGAGTATGCTACGAGGTGTTCCTCATCTAAACCAAGTGAAGCAATGGAAAAAGAAAGATCAATCTCGGAATTGACATTCCCAGAATTTTATGCAGTCTTGCTTAAAACCTTCCAGCCAACATCTCTAAGAGAGGATAAAAACCTTCAAAACTAGACATCGTTAATGCCTTTAAAAGTGAGGAGCAAAATGCCTTGTGTTAAATGCAATCACTACAACCATCCCAATCCTCATTGTACATATAAGGCACATGTTCTTCGATACTATATATATTGTAAAAACTTTGACCATGATACTAAAAGTGTCCCGCTTTATTCACAATGGACTCAAAACCTCCAGTGTACCAAACAAAAGCAGTCCAAAAGGTAGAAATTGCTCAGGAAGCAGTTAATCGGACGTTTTAGTGTTTCTATTATCGTGGACCTCACAAGGTGGCAGACTGCATAGTTTGGAATACTTCCATGCCCATAGTCATTGACACCTTATGACCAATGTGTAAACGATGTGACATTGATCACATATTCTAAGATTGCCCAAGACGAGTTGCTTGAATGCAATTTGTCTCACAAAATACAACTCTTAACATCTTAAGTGTACAAAACGGGCAATTGTCCACGGTACCCTTGAATGTGCTTACACGCTTACAAGCCAAGGCACGAGAAACAGTCAAAAGGAAAGCAAAAGACAATACCTCAACATGCGTAGAAAAACATGCTTTAAAACAGAACCCAAAAGAGAAAACAAAACCTTCTAAACTCAAGAAAAACAAAAGACAACAAATTGTTGAAACCAAGGTCGAATTAAAAAATAGGAAAAAGGACATAAACCCAAAAGAGGACATAAACACAAAAGAGCCAAAAGCTATACAGGATGCAGAAGCATCCACCTCAAAGACCACCACACAAACCTCAACACCCATATGTGTGACACAGAATATAAAAACCCAAAATAAAATTCGATCTCGTCGCATGGATAAACATAATGAAAAACTGACAAACCAAAGAAAGTCAGAGAATGAAACAAGTTCTAGTACATCACTAAGTGAGGATGAGACAAGTTCTTACTCTTCGTTCAGTGTACCACAGAGACCAATCAAGAAACTAGAACCCACCCAACCACCCCAAATGGATAATCATAATCACATGACATATGTGGAACGCAAGAAGCAAGCTCAGGAGAGTATGCTTAGCTTGGTTGAATGTCTTACAGGGTCACCCGTTGTGATTAAGCCTCATAATGCCAATACTAAAAGAGCAACCAAGATTCAAAGCCTAGAAGAGTACTGCTTTCCCTTTCAAGAGGAAAGGAAAAGCAGTACTCAGGAGAGTATGCTTAGCTTGGTTGAATATCTTACAGGGTCACCGGGGTTGTGATTGAGTCTCATAATGCGAATACTAAAAGAGCAACCAAGATTCAAAGCCTAGAAGAGTACTACTTTCCCTTTCAAGAGGAAGACATACTCTCCACAGAAGAGTCCTTTAAGAGACAGATTGTAAGAACTATAGGCTTGAGAAAGCACGTGAGGAATTCGATAATTTCCTTATTACAAGATTAAAACAATCTCTCAAAACATCATTCGGAGGAATGATCTTCTCTCATGAGATAAAGACATCATCACATCAATGTTGAGATATCGAGCTCGTCTAGTGAGGCGGTGGACACTGATGACCCGCTTGGGGGATAGGCCCCACACTTACACCACTGGCATGGTTGGTGAGATCATGGGTAATATGCGGCCAGTGGGATGACAGGCTGTGTGACAGCCATTCTAGAGACTGGCATAGTTATAGCGCCAGCTCATTTAGTTGGGTTCACACTATATAGAACCCGTGTATGTATTGTGGTTGAGTACCTTTCATATTATGAGTACTCTTATCTTGTATATGGTGTGTTGAGTGTTGAGTGAAGAAGAAGAAGATTTTCAGCCTCTCACCTTGTGTGTTCTCTATTAGGGTTTTGTGAGTGTGTGTGTGTGCTTGCAAGAGCTCAAGTTCTCTTCCCCCCTGCATCTTTTCATGGTATCAAAGCCTGGTTCGTGCTAAGGGCTGAGTTGCAAGCAAGAGAACCACAGGAAGCGGTACGAGGGTAAGAGCTTCAACTACTCTTCCCTATTTGTGTTGGTGACTACACCCTTGTCTCGGGAGCTCTACGGGAGGCATCGGCAAATGATCTCTGATTGAGGAGCTTTCTTCGCAGGAGTAAAGCTATAGGGAAACTATACTGTCTTATCGGACGACAATTACTAGGCCGAAAATGCGTTTCGGGCGCGTCTGGATCTCTGTTTTTCAGAAAGCAGATGATTTCGAGCACTGTGGGCGGGTAAGTCATTGATTCTTTGCAGAACTCTATTTTAAGAACTGCAAGAAGATAGATTGACTGTGCAGACACTGTGGGTGCTGCAAAGAGGTCAACAGTTGCCATTGGGTGTATGTATGCACATTGAAGTCACTGGTTGTGACATTTGAGAGTTCAACAATACCGCTGCAGAAAATACAGCAGTTTGTGCAGGACAAACTAGAGTGCTGTTTCTGGTAAAATTGTGTGTCTACCAAGATGTCAAATGATGGGATAACTCAAATTGTGGCTGAGAAGCTTGATAAGAATAACTTCCATGCTTGGAGGTTCAGGTTGACGAATTTCCTGATGGGAAAAGGCTATTGGGACTACATAGAAGGTGAGCATGAAGAGGCACTGGAGATACCGGTAAATCCGACTGCTGCAGATGTGAAAGAGTTTAAAGATTGGAACCAAGGAGCCAAGAAAGTAATGTATTGGCTCTTCATTAGTATACAGGACACCATGATTGGGCATATTCAGGATGCCAAGTCCCCCAAGGAGGCGTGGGACACCTTGGTTAAACTCTATGAAACAAATACCAAGGCATGTAAGATACAGTTGAAGAATGAACTTCATACTGTGGAGAAAAAGAGCATGTCTGTGAATGACTATGCGTTGAAGATAAAGGGTATTGTGGAATCCCTTGCATCTATTGGTGTGTCAGTAGATGATGATGATAAGGTGGAGGTCTGTCTACGTGGTCTCAGACCACAATACAAGGCATTCAAGACGTCTATTCAGACTCGGGAAAACATTCCCAACTTTACAAATTTGGTGTCTATGCTGATTATAGAAGAGAAGAGCTTGGGTGAAGACCAACAGTCTTCACAAAACAAAAACAGCTCCAAGCAATAGGCCTTCTACACAAGTTCAAGAAGAGGACGAGGTAGAGGAGGCCGTGGACGCGGTCAAGGAGGTCGAACAGGTAATCAAAATTATGGACAGCAGCAGCACAACAACAGTCCCAGAATACACAATAACAACAACAACAACACGCAGGTGGAAGAGGCAAATTCAGAGGTAAGGGGAGTCAAAGAGGCCGTGAAAATTGGCAAAGGCAGTATAACGATGCACGTGAATGCTATTGTTGTGGTAAGCCTGGACATGTGCAGGTAGAATGTTATAAGAAGCAGGCTGACATGCAAAATGGAAAAGTGCAGCAAAACAACTATGCATCCTCAAGTAGAAATAATGAGGATAATGAAAGGTTGTTTGTTATGCAGCATGTCGTGAATGCCATATTTGAAAATGTTGAAGTAGCACAAAAAGATGATGTGTGGTATGTGGATTCAGGTGCTTCGAACCACATGACAAGTCATGGGGAGTGGTTCAAGGAGATGAAAAACCCGGAAAGACCAGGTTTTGTGGAAACAGGGGATGACACTGCTCATCCAATTGCTCATGTTGGAGATGTGTCATTGTCTATGCAGGATGGCAAAGTGAAGTACCTTGCAGATATACTTCACGTTCCGAACATAACAAAGAATCTGGTTTCAGTTGGCCAGATGATTGAGCAGGGTTTGCAGGTTCAGTTTAACCTTGATGGGTGTTATGTTGAAGATTTTAAAGACAAGTGCAGGTTGGTTGCAAAAGGAAACAGAGTGGGCAGAATGTTTACGTTGAATGTAGACATGCCTGAAATGAGTGCTGCGATGTTTGCAAATGGTTCAGGAATTGTTGCAGACACAGACATCTGGCATAAAAGGATTGGACATGTGAATGTGTAGAGATTGAAGTCTATGCAGACTAAAGGAATTGTGACAGGGCTGCAAAATTTAAAGTGGAAGGTATGCAAAAAATATGTGAAGCATGCCAATTTGGGAAGCAAACAAAGCATGTGTTTCCACGTAACAGATATGTGAGCAGAAATGCACTAGATATTGTGCATTCAGATGTATGGGGTCCTACGAAGACCATATCTATGAGAGGCTGCAGGTATTATGTGACGTTTATTGATGACCACACAAGGAAAGTGTGGGTATATTTCATGAAGGAGAAGAGTGAGGTGTTCACTCACTTTCAGAATTTCAGAGTTTTGGTTGAAAAGCAAACAGGGAAATATGTAAAGTGCCTAAGGTCAGATGGAGGGGGAGAGTACTTCTCCAATGAGTTCTCTGAATTTTTGAAGAAGAATGGTATTCGGAGACAGTTTACATGCAGATACACTCCACAGCAAAATGGAGTTGCTGAGCAGAAAAACAGGCACATTACTGAGATTGCGTGAGCATTGATGGAAGAGAAGAATATGCCGCATAGCTATTGGGATGAGGCTATTTCTACAGTAGTATACATCATGAATAGGACTCCAACTGCAGCCATACATGATGTAACTGTAGAGGAGAGGTTTACTGGCAGAAAACTAGATTTGTCTCATCTGAAAGTCTTTGGATGCATTGCATATGTGCATGTGCCAGATGAGCTGAGAACTAAGCTGGATCCGAAAGCTGAAAAATGTGTGTTTATTGGATATTCCCTTGAGCGAAAGGGATACAGGTGTTATAATCCTGCTACACGTGAGTTGAGGATAAGCAGGGATGTTGTCTTTGATGAGATGAGCAGCTGGTATGCTACTGAAAAAGAAGCTGTTGGGGCTGATGTGAGTGGAAGTGTGGTTGCATAGAATGCAGGTCAGCAATCACAGTCTTTGAGTGGACCAGGAGAGTCCTCATCTAGTGGGTCTGTTGATAGACCATGGAGTGGCAGGCTACGTCATAACACCAGTCCTGCAAATGTGATTAGTACATCATGTAAAGGAAAAGAGAAAGTGGTTGAGCCCCTTGGTATGCTTGACATTTCTACAGGGCATTCTCATGTTGATGGAGAGTCTAGTGGCTCAGATATGAGCCTTGATGAGGAGCTTGGGATCCCAGCTACTATGAGAACACCTGGTGTAAAGAAGGCTATGGAAGCCATGAATGAAAAGCTACGAAGATCTGGGAGAGTGAAAAATCCTGTGCAGAGATTTACCTATGATGGTTATGTGGCACATCATTATGCATATATGGCAAAGGTTGTGCAGGTTGTTGAGGCCACATGCATTGATGAGGCTATTGGAAATGTGTGTTGGGAGAAAGCTATGGATGAGGAGATGAATGCACTATATGGAAATGAAACTTGGGATTTAGTGCAATTGCCTGAAGGCAAGAAAGCCATTGGATGCAAGTGGGTGTACAAAGTTAAACATAACAGTGATGGAAGCATAAACAGGTACAAGGCTAGATTGGTAGTTTAGCCAAAGGATATGCGCAGACATATGGCATTGATTATGAGGAAACTTTCAGCCCAGTTGCCAAGATGGCAACAGTGAGAGTTGTGATAGCAGTGGGGCTGCGTCAAAGCAATGGTCTTTACATCAAATGGATGTAAAGAATGCATTCTTGCATGGGGATTTTCAAGAAGAGGTGTATATGTTGCAGCCACCTACATATGAGGATGTGAGTCACCCCGAGCATGTTTGCAGGTTGAAGAAAGCCTTGTATGGCTTAAAACAAGCACCAAGAGCATGGTCTGACAAGATTTCTGAATATCTTGTCACTATTGGCTTTCATGTAGCCAATGCAGATTTCTCGCTGTATGTGAGACATGGTGATAGAGGAGTTGTGCTTGTTGTCATCTATGTAGATGACTTGATCATTACGGGGACCATGATGCAGAGATCTTTGATGTAAAGATCTTGCTTAGACAGAAGTTCGAGATGAAGGATCTGGGGGAGCTCAGATATTTCTTGGGCATTGAGGTGATTAGGTCACCACATGGTATTGGATTACTGCAGAGACAGTATGGCTTGGACATGTTGTCCAAGAATGGTATGACAGGCTGTAAGCCTATTTCCGTGCCATTGGATCAGAATGGCAAGTTGAGTGCAGATTCAGGAGAGATCTTGGAGGATCCTACTATGTATAGGCACATAGCAGGAAGCTTGATCTACATGACGATCACCAGACTAGATTTGAGCTATGCTGTTGGGTTGGTGAGTCAGTTTATGCAAGTTCCACGGAAACCGCATTTGGATGCATTGAGATGCATACTGAGGTATGTGAGGTCTACTTTGCATTGTGGACTATTCTATGAGACTGGGACAGAGATATGTGTACATGGGTACACAGATGCCGATTGGGCTAGTAGTATCTCAGATAGAAGATCTACCAGTGGATTCATGTTTTCTTTGGGGAGTGCTGCTGTGACTTGGAGCAGCAAGAAGCAGCCTACGGTTGCTCTATCGAGTACAGAGGCCGAGTACAGAGGAGCTGCTATGGCAGCATGTGAGGTAGCTTGGTTGAGGAAGCTACTTGTTGCAGATTTGGGTCTATCAGTGGATAGACAAGTTGTCATTTTCTGTGACAACATTAGCAGTATACAGTTGGGCCAGGAACCCAGTATTTCATGCTCGTACAAAGCATATAGAGGTCCACTACCATTTCGTCAGAGAGAAGGTCTTGGCAGGAGACCTTGACCTTGTTTATGTCAGCACCACAGAGGATCAGGTAGCTGACATCTTCACCAAAGCATTGGGTACAGAGAAGCTCCATAGATTCAGGGCTTCGCTTGGTATACATGAGATGGAGTTGAGCTCGAGGGGGAGTGTTGAGATATCGAGCTCGTCTAGTGAGGCGGTGGACACTGATGACCTGCCTGGGGGAGAGGCCCCACACTTACACCACCGGCAAGGTTGATGAGATCATGGGTGATATGCGGCCAGTGGGATGACAGGCTGTGTGATAGCCATTCTAGAGACTGGCATAGTTATAGTGCCAGCTCACTTAGTTGGGTTCACACTATAGAGAACCCATGTATGTATTGGTTGAGTACCTTTCATATTATGAGTACTCTTATCTTGTATATGGTGTGTTGAGTGTTAAGTGAAGAAGAAGAAGATTTTCAGCCTCTCACCTTGTGTGTTCTCTATTAGGGTTTTGTGAGTGTGTGTGTGTGCTTGCAAGAGCTCAAGCTCTCTTCCCCCCTGCATCTTTTCAATCAACACTTGCACCTTTAATGGCTCAACCTGAGTTATACAAGGACATAACGAACTACATAAAATAGGACAGTGAGGATTCACAAGTTTCCAAACAGCCCTCATTATGAATTGTCAGAGGGCCAAGTGTGCCAGTGTACGCATTGGGTACTCTTGAAAAAGCTAAGACCCAAACAGAGGATGAAAGTGAATGAGAATATGAAACAGAAACGGAATGTGAAGCTGACACCCATGGTTCCTTTTTTGGAAGATTCTATCATGGTATGGTTGGATTTCCTTACAGGCAGCAATGATGTTCAGTGCAAACACGCATTGATTAGCTCTCGAGCATAACATTGTAACAATAGACACTTGGGTGTCATTGGGACAACCTAAACTCATCCCTACAAGCAATAGTCTTGTAAGAGGAGCCAGTGGACAAAACATTGAAGTTCCAAGTTCCTTTAGATACACTACTCAAATAATTGATGGCGATATGGAATTTACATTCCATGTTACCCTAGAATCCCTTGAGTATGATGTCATCTTTGGTGGACTTTGGATAAGTGAATCGTTGTATTCACAAGACGAATCCATGCAAACAGTCACCTTGAACACTTCTGTAGGCAATGTACAATTGCTATTTTACGGGAGGAAGAAACCTTGCACAGGAGCTGGAACTTCCAACATATCTTACTGAAAAAATCCCTAGGATTTTGGTTGGATTGGAAATTTCAAATAAAATCACCACAACTCAAGCACAACTTTATCCAATATGAGAACACAATCTCATGACTCTCAAGCTATGGGATTTGTTAGGGGGGCCAACCAACACTCACGGCACATCTTGAAAGGATTACCTTTACACAAGACTTAAACATGCCATGTATGGGGTACTTTGAACATACAATGTATATTGAAACTAACCCCCTTGCAAGTTTTTTGTGGTTAAGTATGTGTTGGAAGCAGATTTAATCTTGGGGCATAAATGGACTGTTGCTGCGCCCAAGCACCACTGTGCTTTTGCAAGCGATAGAGTCATCTTGATGATCAATGACAAAAAGTTGACAATACCATACTGCCAGGAAGAGGATCCAACTTTAATGGATATCTATGATGCTGAACGCAAAAGGATACAAGCCTCTTCCACAAAAGCCCTTCGACAGAAGGACCTACCATCTACGTCAACAAAACGACTGACTCCGATAAAGCATCAACTCCTTCAATCCCATCCTCACCTACGAAGTTCAATTCCAAAACCTTGCAATCAGCAGCTATTCCTGAAGAAGTTCCCACAGCCCAACCATCTATCTCTAACATGGAACTCAAAGGAAAGATCCTAGATGTTAACAATCCAAAAATGGGATTGATCATGGTGAAGGACATAGATTAAGCAACATAATTAAGGTGGATTATACCACACTAAGAACTCCATAAGAGAGAGAGAGAGATTGCACACTCAACACTCAATTCTCTTGCTTATCTCAAGTGAACCATACAATGATATAGGCTTTCTAGCCTTATCCCACTTTACATATCATCCATGTGGCACTCCCTTTTTCACTCTTTTGGTTAACACTCACACACCATTCAATATTACATGTGGCATTTTTATCTTGCCACAATATCTTGCACCTCTAGGGTGCTTTCCCACATACACACAACACTGCAAGAGAGAGATATTGCACACTCAACACTCAATTCTCTTGCTTATCTCAAGTGAACCATACAATGATATAGGCTTTCTAGCCTTATCTCACTTTACATGTCATCATCCATGTGGCACTCCCTTTTTCACTCTTTTGGTAACACTCACACACCATTCAATATTACATGTGGCATTCTTATCTTGCCACAATATCTTGCACCTCTAGGGTGCTTTCCTACATACACACAACACTGCGATTACATCTTTCAACACCCCCTCTTAATCGAGGTGTTCCACAACTCACCCATCACCCATATTAATGTAGCATTGCACAACCGCAAAATCGCTACCTCTCAACACTCCCCCTCAATGATACATTAGAGTGTCCATCAACCAAACATGTATGTGCATGTCTACCATATTAGACACCAAGCCCATTTTGAGCCGACTCGCTCACAACAGAACCACTGAGTCTGATTTGAACATGGAAGTTCGGGTGGGAACAAACCCATGCGCATGCACCTTACACATGCATCACTCATGCACACATCACGTGACAACCATTTCGAGCTTCTACTCGGGCGGCAAGGTGGCCCTCATACCATGGGTGAATATAGATTACAAAATATTTTTGACCAAAAAACAAAGTAGTGGACCCTTGTGTGTGAAAACATCTTCTTAAAAACTTTGAAAATTGGATTGTTCTCATATAATGCCTTTTAAAGGCATGTGAACAAGGCATATACCTTGGTGGTGTGAATGCACCCTTAATGAAGTGATTTCTAAAGGTCTTTTAAAGACTTTTAAGAAAATATTATTTATTTATTTAGTGCACTGCAGTATGTGCTGCCTCCTCTAAACTATGCTACTGCCTGGCAAATGCCAGACTTGCACATTGAAAGCACCTGCCACAACGCCATGCTGCTTTTGGGACCTGCATCACTCTTCGTCTTCACAAAGTATACCCACACTTTCCTTGTGTGGTCATCAATAAATGTCACATAATACTTGCAGCCTCCCATAGACATGGTCTTCGTAGGACCCCATACATCTGAATGCACAATATCTAGTGCATTTTGCTCACATTTCTGCCATGTGGAAATACATGCTTTGTTTGCTTTCCAAATTCGCATGCTTCACATATTTTCTATATACCTTTAACTTTAAACTTTGGCAGCCATGTCACAATTCCTTTAGTCTGCATAGACTTCATTCTCTGCACATTCACATGTCCAATTCTTTTATGCCAAATGTCTGTGTCTGCAGCAACAATTCCTGAACCATTTGCAAACATCGTAACACTCACTTCAGGCATGTTTACATTCAATGTAAACATTCTGCCCACTCTGTTACCTTTTGTAATTAACCTGCACTTGTCTTTAAAGTCTTCAACATAACAACCACCACCAGGGTTAAATCGAACCTGCAAACCCTGCTCAATCATCTGGCCAACTGAAACCAGATTCTTTGTTATGTTTGGAACATGAAGTACATCTGCAAGGTACTTCACTTTGCCATCCTGCATAGACAATGGCACATCTCCAACATGGGCAATTGGATGAGCAATGTCATCCCTTGTTTCCACAAAACTTGGTCTTTCAAGGTTTTTCATCTCCTTGAACCACTTCCCATGACTTGTCATGTGGTTCGAGGCACTTGAATCAACGTACCATACATTATCTTTATGTGATGCTTCAACATTTTCAGACATGGCATTAACGACATGCTGCATAACAAACAACCTTTCATTATCCTCATTGTTTCTGCTCGAGGATGCATAGTTGTTTTGCTGTAATTTCCCATTTTGCATGTCAGCCTGCTTCTTATAACAATCTGCCTGCACATGTCTAGGCTAACCACAATAAAAGCATCCACGTGTATCATTATACTGTCTTTGCTAATTTCCACGACCTCTTTGACTCCCCCTGCCTTTGAATTGGCCTCTTCCACCTGCGTGTTGTTGTTGTTATTGTGAATTCTGGGACTGTTGTTGTTGCTGCTGTGCTGGCCATAATTCTGATTACCTGTTCGGCCACCTCCTTCGCCGCGTCCACGGCCTCCTCTACCTTGTTCTCTTCCTAAACTTGTGTAGAAGGCCTGTTGTTCTGAAGAACTGTTTTTGTTTTGTGAAGACTGTTGGTCTTCACCCAAGCTCTTCTCTTCTATAATCAATATAGACACCAAACTTGTGAAATTGGGAATGTTTTTCCGAGTTTGAATAGACGTCTTGAACGCCTTGTATTGCGGCCGGAGACCACGTAGACAGACTTCCACCTTATCATCATCATCTACTATTGAAACACCAATAGATGCAAGGGATTCCACAATACCCTTGATCTTCAATGCATAGTCATTCACAGACATACTCTTTTTCTCCATAGTATGAAGTTCATTCTTCAACTGTATCTTTCATGCCTTGGTATTCATTTCAGAGAGTTTTACCAAGGTGTCCCACACCTCCTTGGGGGACTTGGCATCCTGTATGTGCCCAATCATGGTATCCTGCATACTGATAGTAGAGAGCGAATACATAACTTTTCTGGCTCCTTGGTTCCAATCCTTAAACTCTTTCACATCTGCAGAGTAGTCGGATTGATCTCCGGTATCTCCGATGCCTCTTCATGCTCACCTTCTATGTAGTCCCAGTAACCCTTTCCCATCAGGAAATTTGTCAACCTGGAAGTTGTTCTTGTCAAGCTTCTCAGTAACAATCTGGTTTATGCCATCATTTGACATCTTGCCAGACACACGAATTTACCAAAAACAACACTCTAGTTTGTCCTGGCACAAACTGCTGTATTTTATGGTGCGGTACTGTTCTACACTCAAATGTCACAACCAGTGACCTCAATGTGCATACATACACCCAATGGAAATTGTTTGACCTCCTTGCAGCACACACAATGTCTGCACAACCAATCTGTCTTCTTGCAGTTCTTAAAATAGAGTTTTGCATAAAATTGATGACTAACTTGCAGTGCTCGAACTCGCCTGCTTTCCGAAAAACGGAGGTCCTAACGCGCTCGAAATGCATTTTCGGCACCCAAAAAAATTAGTCCAATAGGACAATATAGTTGCCCTTTAGCTTTACTCCCGCAAAGAAAGCTCCTCAATCAGAGATCGTTGCCGGTGCCTCCCATAGAGCTCCCAAAAGGGTGTAGTCACCAACACAAATAGGGAAGAGTAGATGAAGCTCTTACCCTCGCACCACTTCCTATGCTTGTCTTGCTTGTAGCTCTCCCTTAGCATGAACCAGGCTCTGATACCATGTTAACAATCCAAAAATGGGATTGATCATGGTGAAGGACATAGATTAAGCAACATAATTAAGATGGATTATACCACACTAAGAACTCCATAAGAGAGAGAGAGAGAGAGAGAGAGAGAGAGAGAGAGAGAGAGAGAGAGAGAGAGAGAGAGATTGCACACTCAACACTCAATTCTCTTGCTTATCTCAAGTGAACCATACAATGATATAGGCTTTCTAGCCTTATCCCACTTTACATGTCATCATCCATGTGGCACTCCCTTTTTCACTCTTTTGGTCAACACTCACACACTATTCAATATTACATGTGGCATTCTTATCTTGCCACAATATCTTGCACCTCTAGGGTGCTTTCCCACATACACACAACACCGCGATTACATCTTTCAACACCGGAGCCTATGCATTTTCATCAACAAACCTCAACAAAGGAGATAACCACATGCTCAAAGGCCTCATCATCGACATCCACTCCATAAGAGACTCTAATCTCATCATCATCAAAACAATGTCCATGAGTCTCAAACCCATAGCCTTAGCACCAGTCCAAGTCAAGGAAGTCCCCAAACCGTCCACATCAACCCTAAAGAGAAAACTCCACCAAGACTTCCATAATCACCATATCTTAATAGTATCAAAATGTAGGGGGAGAAGTAGCTACTTGTAGCTCAAGGCTACTATGAAGGTGCTAATCTAATTTGGGTGCCTCGACAGTCAAAACCTCTTCCTCAATGCAGCACTCAAAAGCCAAGGAAGAAGAAAAGTACTCCACAACAACGTCCACAAAAGCCTATGCGAGTTCCTCAAAGAACTCCACCAATGCAACAAGTGTGGGTACCAAAAACACTGCTACAAGCACAAGGGTACTACCAAAGAAATACCAAAGCTTGGGTCCCCAAGTGCATCACAATGTCCCCTAAGCTTGCACAAAGAAGAAAGCCTCAACACCAAGCACACCGGCCACCAAATTACAGTGTTTGTCTCAAAGATGGGTGCTTGTGCATGTACATCAACAATAAGGATACTATGATGGTAATTCCATCATATGGTTGCCAAAATCGAACATTGTGAAGAAAACCTCACCACCGACTTCAAGCCCAACAACTTCACCTAAAGTTTGACAAGAATGGAGGCCCAAGAAACAACAAACAAATCACTCAACCACTCTCGTGTACTCACTCACTCTCGTGCATTCAGCACCAACACAAGAGCTTGTCTGTTCAAGCAAACAATCAGTAGTCTTCCCTACTACATCATTTCAGCAAACAAATTCAAGATCAAATACAAAGACTTAGGAGAACATCAAGAACAAAATAACAATGCTCTTGTCACCCCTCTGGAAGTGAGAAATGAGCGCACAAGAAGCTGTTGCTTGCAAATCATGACATGGATGACCTATAAAATAAAAAAAGGGGGTCAAAATCTGCAAATTCACGGAATTCCATCTCACGGAATTACAATTCATGGAGTTCCATCTCACGGCTTAAGAACCTGCACTTTCACAATTTAAGCCTCAAACGGATTAAGACATCTCACGCATTAACCTTTTCTTCCAATAATCTTCAATAGCCATTATATATCTGTTAGCTTATTGCTTTACTATTCTTTTGGCTAAATTAATGTAGCAGTAGCTCCATGAGTAAATACCCATACTCATGCACTGGAGAACATTTGCACCAAAGCCTCACCATTAACAACTTCCAGGAACATCTTTGGATGGGGGGGCCATAGTGGACAAAAGCCTGGTCAATGGTACAACCCATCACCTCGAATTTTTCTTCAAATTATAAACCTCTCCAAACGACGCCACCATCTTCACAAATCAATGATCTTTAATCCTTAGTGAAGATATCTATATTAGCCTCGCAAGTCGACGTAATTCTTTCAATCCTCACCAAAACAACAAGTGGCTACTTCAACACAGAGCAGTTCAATAAGAGTCTATATGACTCAATTCTTGTACTTCATGAAAATCTGCTTCCAAGAGCACTTAATTATGCATAAAAACATAAAAATCATATGGACAGAAGAAGACAAGATCAAGTCCTAATCAACAACATTTGACAAGAATCCTACCACACAAAGGAACATCATCACAAGCCAATTACTTCAAATGATGAATGTCACTTCAATGAATCAAATGAGGAACTGAGAATCACCATCTCATTCTCATGATTGAGTCTACATTCCTTTAGATCTCTCTCTCTCTTCTCTCCCATTATCAACATCTCTTAGTCTCCCCACTAACAAAAAGCACATGTAACTTTGTCGATGATTGCCAAAAACAAAGTGGGCCAAAAAAGAAAAAGAAAAAAAAAGGGCTCACACAAATATAAAAATGCAATCATTCACAAAAACCCCCCACCCCATTCCCAATACACAACTAACCTCTTCATTCATTAATTACCTTTATTATTTCCTCTAGAGGAACAAAGACCATTGAATGTCATTCAACATCAATGCCATCGACAAGCTTGTTCATTCTCCCCACACAAAGGTCTTCAACGCGATCACCATCAAGAAGGGGGGAATGTTAATCCAATTATAGGATTAACAAGAGCTATCGCCATTATCTTACATCAAGGATTCATGGTAGATACACCAAAGGGTCACACATTTAAGATATAAAGCAATAGTGTCCAAAGCTATAACTTGGACGAGCGCCCGTAATGGTGTGACAGAGTATTTATGGTGATTCTCGCTTCAAGAGCGTGTGGTAGCAAGTTAGGATGAAGTCCTAAGTGATGTACTTCATGGATATATTATGAGAGTAGTCATTGTAATAGCATTAGGCCTCTTATGAGCCTAAAGTGCCCGATCGGCCATAGTTTAAGTGAGTGTGTGGCCATGTATATAAGTGAATTTCTCTCATAATACAACATACTCTCCCATTGTGTAATTGAGTCTTACTCTTGCAAATCCTCTTGCTAATCCTCTTGCTAATCTCTCTCCCTAATGTATGCTAGTGAGTGTGTGTGAGTGAAGTGAGGTGAGAGGAGGGACGAGGACCCGTAGTGCAACGCAGCGGTGTAACAATGCTCATGGGGCGGGAGACGTGGTGGAATTGCTTCTCAAGGAGTTGTAGAGCTTGGAGACTTGAAGGGTTATAAGGTCGGCCATTGGAAAGATCCTCACGATAGTTGTGGTTCACCACCACCAGGTAATCCATTTTTGGATGTGTTTCAAGGAGGGTTAGGGTGAGCCATAACACAATCATTTTGGAGCATCTGGATAAGTAATTTGCACCCAAACTCCTTTCTGTCGATGCGAAAACTTCACACATGAAAGTGCAAGAAAATGGTTCACAACGTGAACTACTTCCTACTATTTCACGGCGTGAACCGGTCCCGCAATCAGCGTCGTAAATCACGGGATTACCTTTCTAAAAATAGGTTGCCTTATCCTGACATCTCTGACATAACGGATCCTACAAAACTATCTAGTTCACGGCGTGAACCAAGTAGATCTCACCACGTGAACAATTCTCTGACATGTCACGGTGTGAATCAATTAGATCTCATGATGGGAGCTACATAGCTTTTCACGGAATGAACTGTTAAACATTTCATGACATGAATTGTTTTCTGTAGTTTCATGGTGTACCCAGATTTTGTTCATGAACCTAGTATTGTTAGATTAAGGTTAGAGAAGTGCCTTAATTGAGCAAATTGAGACCAGTCAAATTAGATCAAGGTAATGCTAACTTGTAAATCCGAAGTAATTCTCGAGCACATGAGAGTGCAGAAACTAGTTCATGACGTAAACTAGTTTCACGACGTGAACAATTTAGATCTCACGATGTGAACGATTCTCTGACATCTCATGGCCACAAAAAAAATAAAAAATAAATCAGATCGACAGTACCTTATCAAAGTTCATTTGGGGTAGCAAATTAGCTTATCAAATCACATTCACATGCACTTGAGGTCTGGAAAACTCATCGGAGACGACCTCACTCCCGACAATAGTGCATCAAACCACCCAAGATCTTCCTATCAAAATTGTGTTGGTTCAGACCAGTCAGCACGCACTCAATTGAGTGTCTTAAGGAATCTAACCACCGTCGATACAAGTAGTGAAGAATTCATGGAAGAAGAGGTACGATTCTCTGGATTTGGAGAAGAGGAGAAACCACCTTCCCCTACAAGATTTAGTGGTATCATTGATATAGGCATTGATATAGGCTGGGCATTTTTTGGTCTCCAAACCAGCAATAATGAGGAAGTGTAATCTGTAGGTACAAGCTCGTCAACCAGCACTGGACTAGGTCGTCCAAAATAAGGATTACCAACCCAGCCTTCAAGTTCTAGGCTGTTTAACACTAGCACCCCTAGAATGAGAAGAGACTTGGAAAGCGGGGCTAGGACAGGTCATGTATTCTTCCCAATCTCATAGGAAGTAGAATTAGATTTGAAAAGGGTTAAAGTAGAATGACAACTGCGAGAAATGAGCTTAAGAAAACAAGAGCTCGATACTCAAGGGGCTAGTGCTGAACAAAAGGAAATGGGAAATGTGAATCCATTTCAATCACGTGGCAAGGAACCAGAAATAGTCATGGGAAGAATGAGGGAGACATCCTAAATTTAGAGCTTATTAATGAAGAGCCAAGAGCAGAGGAAGGGTTTGATACCTAGAATGAAGGTGATAACCTGCATAGGGAAACTGTGGAAGTAGAGAACTTCTTGTACACCAAGAAAGACATAGAGAAAATGATCAATCATCCCACGTTCTTAAATGACAGGGAGCTCTTGATTCTACAACTTATACTCTACACTCAAGACATAAGATAATAGCTCACAATTCAACACTAAAAAATGATAAAAAATCACAAGTTACACAAAGGACGGTCAAAAAACTTGCACTTTCACGATGCATAAACCTGCACTTTCATGGGTTTCGAACCCTACCTTCTCCGGATTAACCCATCTCACGATTTTAACCATCTCATGGTTTTAACTATCTCACGGTTTCAACCCATCTAACGATTTTAACCAGCTCACGATTTGAACAATCTCACAATTTCAACCCACGGATTAACTGTATCACGGTTTCAACCCATCTCACGGTTTTAACCACGTCATGGTTTCAACCCTTCTCACAGATTAATTGTATCATGGTTTCAACCCATCTCATGGTTTTAACCATCTCACGGTTTTAATCAACTCATGGTTTTAACCATCTCATGGATTAACTACCTCATGGTTTCAACCCATCTCACGGTTTCACAACCAGCTCCCAGTTTCAACCCTTCTCATGATTAACTACCTCACGATTTTAACCCATCTCATGGTTTCAACCCATCTCACAATTTTAACTAGCTCATAGTTTCAACCCTTCTCACGGATTAACTGCCTCACAGTTAAACCTTCTCACGGTTTTAGTCATCTCACGGGTTTCATACCGTACTATCTCACGAACAACATTCCTCCACTTTCCCGATTTGCACCTTCCCACCTGTAGACTCATACCTTGTTATTGCTCACACCACTAACACCCTTCTCATCGAATATAACACTCACACACACTCATTTTCAAAAAAGAAAGAAAGAGAGGAAACAACCACATGCTCTCACCAATTAGTATGACCAACTTTCCTATCATTATTATAGATGTCGACCTCTGCTACCTCCAAACCGAAAGTCGGGGAGACTCCAACAGTCACACAAGCTAGTGCAATTGGGTCACCTACTATAAGCAGAAAGAAGAGATCGACACGTGGCTATTCGGGATAATATACACAATTGTTCCATGGATCAATCATTAGCAAGGATGTCCATACTACTCATGGCAAGATAGCACTGCAGTACCATAGCCCGGAGTGCTTGTAGATCTTGGAAGAATCTGAAGTCAAGGCCAAGCTAGAGAAAGTAGGTCTAGGACGAATGGCAGAGTCTCCCCCGTACCATCAATCCAGAATTGTGTGCAGAGTACCTAAAGTCCTATGACAAGGACATTAAGAGAGGGAATGCTATCAAAGCAGATGGAACCACTGAACAGGTTCTACTCTCAAAGGAATTGATCCAGGAAGCCTTATAGCTACCACCACTAATAAAAATCCACTCTCAGAGGAATTGATCCAGGAAGCCTTATAGCTACCACCACTAATAAAAATCCACTCTCACAACTTCGAAAAGGTGCCTTTGGATGCAATGCTAAAGAAAAGCTCTTACAATTCCAATAGGGCTTAATATTAAAATATTAGGGATGAGGTGATAGAGAAAGCTTGTAGAGCCATGTCCCGCATGATGCAGGTAAAACCAATTGACTATTTACAACCGGGTTGCCCTTAACAGAACCACCAAGGTGCATGAAGAAAGGGAGGATGATTGGGCCTGGTACATTCATAGGGAGATGGAAAACTACCTAAAGGCATACCAGTCAAAGGTTTGCAATCCTTACTTACTTACCAAGGTGCTGAATCATGTAGCATAGCTCCCTATTCCAGATCTAGTGCATGAAGAACAAGAACAACAAGTAGCATAGGTAGAACCACGAGCACTCACCTTTGGAGAGTTGCAAGAAGGGCAAGCATTATTAAAAGACACAAAGGAAATCATGAAGGAGCTCAAGAAGAGCAGAAAAAAGAAAACCGATAGGAAGATGCGAGGTATTATACCTGGTGTCACGGAGGAGTCGCAACGCATAGAAGTAGAACTGACCTAGCAAATAGCTTCCTATCAGGCAATGGTGGAGCAAAAAAGGGCTTATCGGAAACTCTAGTAATCATAGCAGCGAAAATATATCAAAACAAACCCCCCCTCCTTGCCTAGCAGCACAGATCATTTTTAGAAACCTCTCCCCACTTCGAAATTCCATTATATCATATTGGAATGCATCAGCTGAGTTAGGTACAGAGAAAGCCATAGAACAAAAGAAGTTGCAAGAAGAAAGGCACCAAAGCCACGAGGAGGCAACCTCAACACCTATAGAGGTCCCCGAAGAAAGACTGGATGCAGCCAAGTGAAAGAGAAGTGGGGAAGGAACCAAGTGAAAGAGAAGTGAGGAAGCAACCAGCCCAAGAAAACACCAAAGGTTGGATGATGTAGAAAGCAGCCCACCATCTTCCTTTTTACATAAGCTAAATTACAAGATCTTTTTCAACGAGACTTTGGAAGGCCTAGATAATTTATTACAATTACCACACCAGGAGTTAGACGGCACAACTGCCACAAGTGCCTCCATTTAGGAACAAGAACTAAGGGTGTGGCAATGTCACCTATTGACAACTCACATGCTTCAAGACATAAATGTAACACTGTGGAGATAGGTCCAGGAAGCTACAAACCAAGTCTAGACACTCCAGGAAAACTTGGCAGCAGTAGAAGCAACATATAGAGGTGTAATCTTAAAAATCTTGAAGACTGCCCCTGAAGAGCAAGAAATAAGATACTAGGTACTAGAGAGCAATAATCTAGTCCTCAACCATAAAATAGTACAAAGAATTAAAGAAAATATAGAACTAAAAGCACAAGTGGAGCAAGCCAAAGAACATATTCAAAAAGAAGTTACACACACTAGAGAATAGGCCAGCATCCATGCTTAAAAGCTTCAGGAGGTACAGAGTTCATTCCATGCCAAGGAAGAGGAACTAAAAATGAACTTGATAGCTATATTTGAAACCCTCAAAGATACTGATCACAGAGTGCTCTAGCTTGAGACAGAACAAGAACAAAAAAACAAAGCAAATGTAGAGAAAGTAAGGGCCTTGAATGAGACAATCAATGCAAAATCTTTAGAAATGGAGAAGCTGATCCATACCCACAAACAAGAAATGCTATAGATTACTCAGAAACTCCACGCAAGCTGAGCATTGGCAGGCTAAAAGGATTAAAAAGATTGAAGAATCTCAAGAGTTGGAAGCATCAGCCAACCAGAAGGGCACAAGAAGATGCCACATGAAGATTTGAAGAATTAGATGCATCACGAATGGTTAGAGAAACATGAATTTCAAATCTTCTAACAACCAAAGACTCAAGGATATAGGAATTGGAGCGCCAGCTAGCTGTTTGGGAACGAAGTAAAAGACAAGAGCCTACATATGAGTTGTGCTTGCTTCTTGAGCAAGCCTTGGAGATAAGTTCATTTGCCAGTGACTCCTCGGGCCCCTCCTCAAACTCTTACTCTCTTTTTGTCTACTCTAACACCCTCTTCACTTAAATATGAAATACATCTGTTTGAAGATTTAAGCCTAGGAGATTTGACACTAATTAGACAAAATACAGAACGCGATGCTGACCCTACCATTATTATGGGTATCTTCCGAGGGGACCTAGTACTAACCAATCCCAAAGATGTATTATTCTATCCATTACACCCTATTGTGCTCAACCTACATAGTTGGTGTCAGGTGCTGTAAAATTCAGATATCTTGGATAGCAATGTCGATAAACTTGATCTATTTGTACCATATGATATTCTTGTTACACCAGTCAATTACGAGTTGTAGCTAGAAGTTATCAATGGATAATCAATCATGGGTGGCTAGAGGTGTATAATACGCATCAACACCTAAACCTCTGCGAATCTACCCTCTTCCATCCCTATGGAATTCTTAAACTGTATCGTTATATACATAAACATCTAGAATCCATGCTGACCAACCACAGTTGTTTATAACTTTGATAAAATACACATTGAATATCCTGATATATCTCCTGCGGAAGTCATAGACCTCTAGAAGTTTATGAAGCTCAACAAACCCACCCACGCACCCCCTAGTTCTGAAGAGGGTCAAGAGGAAACCCCAAGTTCATCTAATCTTCCAACTTATCCTGTGTTTTTCTTTGTAGAAAGTAAATTACTAAATCCATACCATAGTATTCCTCCTACCGACAAATCTCAAGCAGATTGTATATCCTCCCGTCTTCTTTCTGTTCCATTAGAATTTCCCACTAACACTCGCCCCCAAGGAGTTGCCGCCGACACCCCACCTATCTCCACCATGGCCAACTTAAGAGGTATGTCACACTCTACCACAAGATACTCTTCAACCCTTTACTGATGATACTGTTCTTGAGTCTTTGACTATTGCAAAATATGAAGGATAAATCAGAGCAGGGAATCCATCGTTGAAGCCAAAATTGATGTTCAAGGTGTTGATGCAAATAACACCATTTGAACCTACTAGGCAGATCCTACCAAGAGCTTATTCTGACATTACATCTACAAAGTAGCCTTAATGTAGCATATCCTCTTTAAGCACCAAAGCCGGAGTTAGAACAATTATTGCCCTTAGCTGCAGAAGGCACCTTATAGTCAAATGTGGCAAGGCATACAAAGCTGGCTAATCCTCACTTGGTAGATTTACTTGAATTTAGGATTGTAACATTCATGAGATCAGCCTGCTTCTGCAGGTGGAGAAAAGCACATCCAGTTCATACACAAAAGGGGTAATACAACAATTGTCATAGAGGGGGTAATACAACAATTGTCACAGAGGATGCAAATCCCAAAATTGAAGATTTCGGTATACAGTCAGCATGGCGACATGAGTACTTGACAATCGAAGAATATAGTCACGAGTACATGTGTGCTCCTCCCACACACAGAGAGTGGATCCATTATATATGCCACTGAAACAAAGATGGACACCATTGGAATTCTATGATGCAAAGCAGCGGGATTCACATATCTGCTACAACTTTCCTCTATTTTTGCTAGCAATATTTTCAAATATAGGACAACAAAGGAAGCAATTGCTCACATAGGTACATGAATGGCATCGCATCCTGGATCTTGCTATTATGGCTAGTGTTTGATTTTTGAAGTTGATCGTGGTCCTTATTGATCAACCCAAAGAGAGATATGATGGATATGATGCAGATCAACTACTATTCAACATGAACCAAGGCCCCACTGATAGAGGCATGATGTTATACTACCATCGCCTTAGGTGTTTACCAGCGTACATGCATGTAACATTTGAAGATATGGTAGGCACTGAGTTCTGGAGATCATACTCTGCATTCAGAAGTACCCTGAAAAGGCTTTAATCATGTCACAACTTCTATCGTCGACCAGGTTTTTAGACCTCGGTGTGACAGGTTCTAGGGACAAAACCAGCATCAGGTAGGGAGGGATGTTAATCCCAGTTAGGATTAACTATTATGCTCCTCCATTTGAGGACATTAATAAGTGTCATGCAAAAGGCACTATAAAAGTTGTAACATTATGAAATATTGGCCACCCGAGGCCTTAGTTAATAAGTTGTATATAAGGTATTTTCTCATAATGAATGGACACGATCCCCCTTTATGCTATGAGAGTTCTTGCCTTGTCTTGAGAGAGAGTGTAAGAGAGTACTCTAGTACATGTGCCTTCTCTATGCTTGTGTAGAGAAGTGAGAGAGAGAGATTGCCTTGTGTGGTGGTGTGAGCGACTCTACGGTGACAGTGTGGAGGTGAAGCTTGGAGGATTGGAGCTTCTCGAAGTGAGCTTGGAGACCTCAAGGGACACGAGCCTGAAGCATTGGTAAGTTCCCTACAATGGTTGTGTTCTATTGCTTCTTCCAAAGGTGAATGCATAGAGTTCCTTCTTTGGAGGTGTGGTATCCCATAATAGTAGCTTGGTTTTAGAAGCTACTTGATGATATGGGTGATCTCATAGATAGGGCAATTGTCATTTATTATGACAACATGAATAGCATATAGTTGGCAAGTAACCCGGTATACCATGCTAGAACAAAGTACATTGAGGTGCATTATCAATTTCCGAGGGAGAAGGTTCTAGTAAGTCATGTAGATCTGGTATATGTCAGCACAGAGGATCAAGTGGCTGACATCTTCACAAAGGCATTGGGCACAAAGAAGCTCCACAGGTTTAGGAGCTTACTTTGAGTGCAGTGTGTGGAGTTGAGCTCGAGGGGAAGTGTTGAGATATCAAGCTTAAGTAGTGATACGGACATTGATGACCCATCTGGGTGATAGCTTCTGCACTTATGGCACTGGCATAGTTGGTGAGATTATGGTTGATATGCCGCCAGTGGATGACAGGCTGTGTGATAGCCACTTTGGAGTACTAGGGTTATAGCATATTTATAGCACCAGCTCATATAATCGAGTTTGCACTATGGATTGACCATTGTATGTTATTGTAGGAGAGTATTTTCCCTTATAGGATGTACTCTTATCTTTTAGTTATATGGTTGTAGAGAAGAGAAGAAGATAGAAGCAAAAGTAGCCATCCATCTCTCTCTAGTGTCTTGCTCTCTCTTGTGTGTGTGTGTGTGTGTGTTTGCTTGCAAGGAACTCAAGCTCTCCCTCTCCCCCGCATTCTCTTTAGCATAGAGGTCACGGATGGCTCTCAAACCTATTATATCCTATATGCATCATTTGTGCAAATATGGATCCCAAACATTTTTTTAACATTAATTAGTTTGGTGAATGGAGTTAACCTTATGAGTGAGGAGGATAACACCTTGGTAATGTTAAATTTTTTAAACCTTAGTGTGTGGAGGATTCGGGAGGGTGCATTCTAGATGTTTCAAAGATTTCAGATGAGGGCTTTAAAAGCTTGTGCCTCACATTTTTCAAGCTGGGGCCTTCAAGACGAGAGAGAGAGAGAGAGAGAGAGAGAGAGAGAGAGAGAGAGAGAGAGTATGTGCTGCAATAGAGAAAAAAACCAAGCTTTTTGAAGTATCGGTGATAGTTGCTATTGGGAATGGGGATATTAAATTATCATGTTGGAAACCCCTAGAAGAATTTGTCAGAATGGAGTGTTCAAAAGGTCTCTTTGCACTGGAAAAAGGTGGCACCTTGAACCACTTGCATTTTCAGATGGTTATCAGTTTGATGGCACCATCCCTAATAAGTATAGGCAAAACCATAAAAAGATATTTAGGATGGGATTTGCCTGAGGGTGGCTTGGTTATGTGTAGAGGTCTTAGATAGATTAAAATGCACACCTTCAAAGGCATGGTAGGTTACTGTATGAAAGACTTGCACAAACCACACTTTAAGTTCTTCTCGCACAATATATCTGCTGATGAGATAACAAGAGGACGTTAGCTATATGCTTTATATGGCCAGGCTGACTTAAAGAATAAAGTGTCGTCTGCTATCAATCTTTTTGAGAGAGCATATGTATACATGGATAATTACATAGCAATAAGCTTGGCGCTTCTTTGCAAAGTCGTCTGCTATCAATCTTTTTGAGAGAGCATATGTATACATGGATAATTACATAGCAATAAGCTTGGCGCTTCTTTGCAAAGCACTCTCTTGATAATTCCAAAGACTGGTTCAGGCATGAGCAGGAAAAGATCTGCTGCTGTGTGGAAAGTTATGAAGCTCCCTCACCTGACCCATTACATAGTGTCATAGAAGAGATTTTCTTCGCAGATCCTCCTCTTGCAAGATATTTTAATCCCGTGAATGTAAGAGCGGATAGAGAAGATGAAGAGGATGAAAGTGAGGATGGTAATGGATAATAGCAAAATGTGCATGGCAACGACAGTACTGAACCAGGAACTCAAGCAAATCCCATATTCATTGATGATCAAGAAGCCCAATCTCCACATGACTATAGCACAATGTGCATGGCAACGACAGTACTGAACCAGGAACTCAAGCGAATCCCATATTCATTGATGATCAAGAAGCCCAATCTCCGCATGACTATAGCACATGTTATTTATTTGTATGGGAGAGGGCATATAAGTTCAAAAAGCCATCGTGGATGGAGATGAATTTGTGCCGCTCTCCCCTAAAGTCTATAGGTTTGTTGGCCTCACTGAGGAGGAAGCTTGTTTTGTGTAGTGTTATGTGCTACATTTTCATTTCCACATGTAATTACTTCGCTGGTGGATATAACCTTTATAAATATCATGTTTTTTGCTCTCCTGTATATACACTTATCTTTTTCGAATTTGACTGTGTCATTTTCCTATCATTCGTAAGTCCATTTTTTAAAACTTTAAAAAATGTCAACTTTGTAACCTTACACTTTATAACGTCTTTGAAAAACCCTTTATAACCTTTTTAACCTTAGACTTAGTAAGGTCCGAGTGAATATACACCTCCAACAAAAATTAATTAATAGGTCCCAGAGGTGAATATATACACCTCCAAATATATATATATATATAATCCCTGTAGACTTTCATGGTAATAAAAAAATCTTAAACGTTTATTCATAATTCTAATGATAAAAATGGGAGCTTTTTCAGAGAACGCTCCTGTTCTTGGGAAAAAAACAAAAAGAAAAGGAGGAGAACCGAGACAGCCAAATTCGGTGTGTCCACACAACTAATACATATGCGCCGCAGCAGCAACTTCAACAGCGTAGCACAACATGCTCAAGGAGAAGGTCCCAAACTTTGTTTAATATACCCTTAATCTTCGAGTGCTGGCTTCACGCAGAGGATCTACAGTGGTGGTTATGGCACCCGGGACTAATGTTAATAGTGAGACGCCACAGGAATGCAATGTATGAGGTCAACATGATGTGTGTTGAAGATCGTGGTCAGGTAGGGTAGTCTGAAGTTCAGACAGTAGTGTGTTTTGGTTAATACCCTTGGATTCTAGCAACTATGCATATGATGTAAGGTCTGGTTGGAACATAGAATTCCAAAGATCTTGCAGTGTCTCTGGCATAACAAACCCTTTCATGGCTAAGGACAAGGATTTCAAAGCGAGTAGCGGTGATGCTCGGCCCTATTACACTGAAAGCTGGGGTCTTACATTCCAAGCAGAGAATCAAAAAGGTGTTAAAGTGCTTGGTGGCAAATCTAGTGGTGATGAAAGTTCTTCCTTGGCTTCCATTGTTGCGTTGGGGGATCTAGCCCATCTTGGGACATGGAGTATGTGAAGTATCTCACAATGTATGGGCACACGTTTACACCCCCCGTCTTTGGACATGGAGTACAGGCATACCCATTGGAAGGGCAAGAAACACCAGCTGACATATGCAAGCAGATATTGAGCATTGAGGAGATGCTCGCTTCTCTAGAGCGGGATGAGCCACCCTCAATTGTGACTTTTGTTCGCATGCTGCAGACGTGCAGGAAGATAAAAAATCTAGCATTGTCCAGGCGAGTGTGTATGCACATCCATGAACATGGCTTGGAGGCGCATATAGCATTAGAAAACTACCTTGTCCCAATGTTCGTGGAATGTGGAAGTATGGTCGATGCTCAACAGGCTTTTCACAGATTGGGTCAGCCAAACCAAATTTCTTGGACCTACCTTATACAAGGGTACACTGAAGATGGGAATCCTCAGTATGCTCTCAACCTGTTCGACAAAATGCAGGAGGATTGTGTGCATCCTAGCAGGCACACATTTTTTGCCCTGTTGAAAGCCTGTATCAGGCTGAAATGTGTGCAAAGTGGGCGAGATATTCATGCTCAACTTGCTAGTAGGGGATTTGAAGATGATTCTTTTGTTGGCAGCAATCTGGTGGATATGTATGCTAAATGTGGCTCACTTAGAGAAGCACTGGAGGTTTTCCACAGGCTGCCAGCTCGAGATATAGTCTCCTGGAACACACTGATCACAGGGTATGCCGAGCATGGTCTTGGTGATGAAGCACTGAATTGTTTGGAACATATGCAAGTGGAGGGTATGCCACCAAATGCTGTCACCTTTCTTTCCAGCTTGAAAGCTTGCACTAGCATAGGAGCTATAAGCAGAGGCCAGGAAATACACACGAGGATTGTTAGTGAGGGAGGTGAAAGAGATCTTTTTGTTGGCAACACATTGGTTGATATGTATGCCAAATGTGGTTTTCTTGTAGATGCTAGGGCGGTATTTGCCAAACTGCAAGCTCGAGATGTGGTCTCGTGGAATGCACTTATCACAGGGTATGCTGAACACCTGCTCGGAGAAGAAGCACTGAACTGTTTGGAACAGATGCAAACCGAAGGCACGCCTCCAGATATTGTCACGTTTGTTTGTGGCTTGAAAGCTTGTGCCAGCATAGGAGTCAAAGAAAAGGGCCAAATACTTCATGCTGAAATTATCAAAAGAGGATTTGAATCAGAACCCCTAATTGCAAATACTTTGTTGGGCATGTATGTCAAGTGCGACTCACTTGTAGAAGCAGAAGAAGTGTTTGACCATCTGTCAGTTTGTAGTGTAGTTTCATGGAATGCCCTAATTGCAGGATATGCTGAACGCGGGAGTGGGAAGGAAGCCCTGAACTGTCTGGAACAGATGCAGCTGGAGGGCTTGCTTCCAGATGCGGACACATTTGTTTACACTTTGAAAGCTTGTTGTAGCATAGGAGTAGTAGAGATTTGCCTAGAACTACACGCTGGGGTTGTGAAAGAGGAATTTGAAAGACACCCTTTTCTTGGCAATGCTTTGTTGGACATATATGCTAAATGTGGCTTGCTTGATGAAGCACGGGAAGTCTTTTATGAGCTGCCGGTTAAAGATGTTATTTCGTGGAACATATTAATTGCAGGATATGCACGTCAAGGAGAGTGTGAACTTGTTTTCCATTTGTTTGAGGGGATGAAGGATGAAGGCATAGACCCAGATGAGACCACATTTCTTAGCTTACTCAATGTCTGCAATCATGTTGGTGCCTTGGACAAGGCACAGAAGTACTTCGAGGCTATGAGCAAAGAGTACAGTATTAGTCGAAGTATTAATCACTATAATTGCATGATTGACCTTTATGGACGTGCAGGCCAGTTTGATGAGATTGTGGCGATATTGAAGAAGATGCCCATTCAACCTAACCTTGTGACATGGATAACAGTATTGGGTGCTTGTCAAAAGTGGACTAATGTGGAGCTTGGTGCAAAGGCCTTTGAATGTGCATTGAGATTGGATGAAAAACATGTTGGTGCATTTAATTTGATGTCCAATATCTATGTTGATGCATGAAAGTGGGATTGTGTCGAGAAGATTGAGGCAATGAGAGTGAGTGCACAACATGCAAGTGAGGGTTGAATTGAAATGGGCAGAATGGTGCCTGCATCTGCGGGGGACATTCAGTGCGATGTAAGTTTGGCCATGGACACAATTAAACCTGCCTAGGATAGCCATGGGGGCAGCAGACAATGTCATATTCCTGACTACACACACGTGGAGGAACACCATGGAAGGGTAGGTATAGACCCTAGTGTGTGTTCCAAGCATGGTTTAGTACATGTGGAAGGACTCCATGGAAGGATTGAGATCGTGGTGTGAGTTCTTGGCATGGTTTGCTACATGTGGAAGGGCTCCATCGAAGGATTGATATTGTGGTGTGAGTTCGTGGCATGGCTCAGTACATGTGGAAGGGCTCCATGGAAGGGTAGATACCTTGGTGGGAGTTCCTGGCATGGTGATGAAGTCTCATGGAAGGGTGGACAGCCTACTGAGCATTCCTTGTACTTGTATGGGCGGTGCCCGACACAGGTTCTGTACAAGATGAATAAGTTGGTGGGAGATACAATTCAGAATATTGTGCATAAAGCATTTGTGTGATTTGACATGCACTTGTCTTAGCTGCCTCGACAATGCCTCGCATTTCTGCATTTCACTATCCATGGCTCCGGGGACGCCTGGAAACCCTATGGACGTGTGTGTGCATACCTCTTTGGAATTGATGCAGTGGCTTGATGTGTTTTGCAGGTGGTAAGTTACCCCAAACTCAATTTACAGCTTGTATTTTATTATACTAATGTTTATGAGTACAGGTGTTCACATACACTTAAATTTGGGCGGACAAATTATAAAGTGTTCACATAACTTAAGTTTGGGCGGACAATTTATAGAGTGTTCACATGAGTTGGACCAATTTTTAATGAAGCTTGGCTATTACTCAAGAGTGGGTAGCTCTACATGCAATATTAGCTCCATGAGTCTCTATTCTGGGAGGGGAGAAGCCAAAAAGCAGCTAGGCGCCTACTCCCAGCTGTTTTTGTTGTGTGAAACACTCTAGGGTTTTTGACAGGTATCATTGTGCATGTTGGACAACATCTCCAGGGTTGTTGAAAGGCTAATTGCTTGCTCCTACAGAAGCGACTTTCTCTCTCTTTCAATACAGGCGACTACTTCTAGCTCATCTCCAAGGCTGATCTACTCCTAGACAGCAGATATCAGGGCTGTATTCTGATGTTCCAAAGGCCTTGGACTCGAGGCAAACAACAGGGCATCCTTCTCTACACTTGGGGTGACGTGTTCGGCATGATTTTGAGCTGAAAACAGAGTTGTTTAGTGCAAGGTTCTTCGACGAAATCAAAGGCAAACAGTGTTTAGACCTGTGTGAGGCCTATGGCTAAGGGTGGAACCTTTGAGTGGCTAGAGCTAAGGTTTTCATGGCTGGTTATTTGGGATGACACTATTGCTAGAGGGTGTGATAATGTACTATAGTATGGCTATGCCTGAAAAACTCTTGGAAGGCGTGGCAAGTGTTTTTACTTGTTTTCATCATATTCAGGATGTATCTGGTGTCAACTTGTGGAGTGCTTACTCTTTGGCACCCGTTCTCTTGTACTGAAACACTTTGTTGGTAATAAAGATACCGAGAGGAGCGGGGGGTGACCCAACTTCAGTCCCTAGTGTTGTGTCTTGTGCAGGCTTTCATATTATTGTTTCAGTGGATTTTAAAGCATGTTTATGTGTTGTCAGATGTCTATGTATTATGCCATGATGTTATGTATAGATTAAGATTTTTTGTGCACACTTTTCCGGATTGTGATAGATATACCCACACAGGCTTGGGTAGACACCAAGAAACTAGGACATTGGGTAGTGAAAATGGTGTAAAAGGTGCTAGAAAAGTGCCTTCACATTGGTACATGGTAAGGACCAAGAGATTGAACACTAAAAATGAGCCCAAAGGGTCTTTTCATTGATATAAAGGAAAAAAACTATTGCATATAAGTTTGTGTTCAAAAAATATCCAACACTTAAAAATACACCATCTTCTTCCCTCAATTAGATGGGTCATGAGATTGTCTGGCTGATGGTCGACTGCCCTGGCCGCCTACTGTCTGAGCCTAGCCGACTACTGCCTAAGCTCTCACAAGGGCTACTAACTGGGTATAGAGGGTAGCAAAGGGTATTTAATACCCATCGCAAGGTTGTCCCTTCCTTGGGGCTGGCGTTAGGGCTAGCCCCTGCAACTTATATGCTCCTCTCTCATGTAAAGGACTTGTGGGATGTCAAAGTGGCAGAATGGAGGGGGATTGAATAGGTTAAAGAGGATTAGATAGTAAAAAATAGAGACTTATAGGATGTTAGAGTGGCATAGTGGAGGGAGCTTGAATAAATTAAAGAGGACTACATAGCAGATAATAGAGACTTAAGGTTAATAAGAATATGACCCATGTGTCCATTGGCTCAAATAGTAAGCATTGGGTTAAGGACTCATGTTGGAAGGGGGGGTCTCCATGGGTAGGTGCCAGTAATAGAGATTGTCTTCTCTATATGGAATGTCAATAGAGTGAATTAAAATTGGAGACTAAAAAGGGGTTGGCAGGTGTGGAGGAAGAGATGGGAGGATGAATAATCGACAATGTAAATCCCTCTTAAGTACATTGTTTTTTTTGCGAAAATGCATGATGGGTGCTCTGCCTATTGGTGAGAAATTATGTTACAAAATATGGGCTGTGGAGGAAGATGCCCTAGATGCTTGGCTAGTTAAGAGGATACTTGGCACTTTGGGGTTGTTTTGCTCTTATATGGTTATGGACCAAAGTGAACATATATGATATTTAAAGTTGTAAGAAGTATGGTGTTTAAGGAATGAGATTTATAGTTGTGGGACATATCATGTTCAAGGAATGATCTAATTTATAAGGAAGGAGGAAACTAGAATCCAGATGATAGCTAGTTGTTGATGTTATTAAAAATTAGGAGGCATTTGGACTCCCAGGATTCCTAACTTTAAGGGGTTAAAGCTAAAAATGTAGAGGCTTAAGGGGACAACCCAATGATAATCCCTATTCTTGGGCTCTTTTTTTGTAGGCTTTCCATCCCCCCTACTTGCCTAGACTTTACCTTATTTGTAGGGCCTAAAACCAAAGATTCCCAATCATTACCCTCCCTCCCCCTACTTTTTTAATATACAAATATTCTTTCCTCTTTACTTTTTTGCCCTCCCCTTACTTATTTAATATACAAACATTTTTTCCTCTTTACTTTTTTTTTTGGCATTTTAAATATTCCCTCCTATTACTTTTTGAAATTTTTATCCCCAACCTCACTCCTCTCTCTTGCTACACATCGCCAACCTAATGAGCATTTTTGAATGGGGCCCAAAAAATGTAAATTTTTATTTTTTGAAATGTTGACACTTTCTCCCTTAAAAACTCCCCCCCTCCCCCCCCAACATATATCTATATTAAAATGCCATTTGTCATCCCATAACTACCTACTTTATCACATTAAAAAATTTGAATTTAAGGAGGCCCAAAAAAATAAACTTTTGACTTTTTCAAATTTTTTGAATATTATGCTTAAAAAATCACCCCAAACAATATATATATGATTTTTTCCCTCATTTTCTCATACTAACTATTCAAAAAAACCCTTAAGGCTTTTTAACATATAAACATTCCTCTCTCTTTACTTTTTCAATTTTCAAACATTCCCTCTCTTTTTTTTGAATTTCACATCAACACAAGCCTTTCTACCTCTAAGGCCCCCATTAACTACCCAAATTACCACCTCATCAAAAATGTGTAGGGGTGGGAGAGGGAAAAAATCGCTTTTTGGACTCATTTTATCTCTAAAATTTTCTCCCAACCTATGTTAATGATTAAATTCCAAAATTTCCCCCATTTTCTAAACAAACATTTCACCTTCTTTTCTGCTTTTATTTGCAATCATTCCATCTCATTTCTTTTTAATTTTTATTTCCAACCTCTCTCTCCTCTCTTGTCCCCCATTATAATCCTAACGGAAGCCTTATAAGAAATCACTAATACTAATGTCCCACTACGTAATGTAAGCTTGATGCGCATGTGCATGTTCCTGAGGAGTACGCATGTTTCAACCATGCTTATCCTAACAACCAATCCCTCCTCATACTATGCATGCATTAAGGAGTGTGGGAAAAAAGAATGTAGATCCTTCGGTTAATGGTTGTCTGTAACCCCTCGATCTACCCATTCAAGATACTCCTCCATTCAAGGACTTATTCACATTTATTCAATTTATGGGTGAAGGTGATAAGGGATTAGTGCACCCCCTCCACTACATCCCAATTGTCCCCTAGTAATACATGCATTTACATCCCTTCTAACGCTTTACATATGAACATGGTGTGAGGTTGGGCGAATGCAACACCACAAAAATATGCATAAAAACATGATGGGATAAAATCAATTGAGGCCTACCACCCTAGATGGCTTTGAATAATTCAAAGATGTGTGGATGTCATAAGCCATCTTTGATTTCAAAGAAGTGACCAACCAAGTATCTGGTTTTGGCCATTCTAGACGAGAAAGTGGAGGACTGAGGATCTGTTCAAGCTTCCCAAACCCACCATCCTAGATGGGTGCTAGGCATCAGTGAGAGTAAAAGAAAACTCTCCTATGCAAAAGCTTTATGGGCATATGTGAAGGAAGCATTGCCTCACCCACCTGCATGGATAGCTTGAAATGTCCCTGCTATGAGGCTCCGTAGGGGTTGTTCCTTAACCAAGTTTGATGGGAATATATATGCAAATAAGGCATAAACATAAACACAAAAACTCATCAAACAATAAAACCCAAATTTGGAATGAAAGCTATCACATTAGGAAAAAATAGGAATTGCAAGGAAACTTGATTCCTCCATGCTAGGGTTGAATATGAATGTCGGCAAACCCATACACATGCTGGAGAATAGCCACCAAACCTTCCTCCTTATTTTTCTTAAACCCAAATAAATTATCCTTCCAATGATGATTGAAAACCCCTCATCTCAATGAACACGGTGTAGACCACATGCACTTGGTTGTATGAAAACCTAGGCACCCTTTTACGAATTATTATTCCTACACATTCCCCCATTTCATCTTTCGTGTTGTGTAATAGAAACTCTTTAATCTCCTCCTTCGACCTTCTTAAAGTGCTTTATGAAGCCATAAGCCATAGAAGGGGAGATCAGCTAGGAAAGATTTGTAGATGGGCAATACTTTGTAGAGAAATAAAGAAAGAGGGGGAGAGAGGGAGCAGCTTAGGGAGGAAGAAGATTAGTGGCTATGGAGGAAGAAGATCAATGGCTATGGAAGGTAAAGATCAGTGGCCATGGAGAGGTAGAGATAGGAATAGAGCTTGGGGAGCAAGAAGATTAGTGGCTATGGAGAGGTAGAGAGAGAAAGAGAGGAAGAGAAAGAGAGAGCTTGGGAGAATATTATGTTATAAAAGGGAAGATTAGCAAGAGGGTAGGTTGTTAGAGTTTCATGAGCTTGAAAAAGGGAAATAGAGGTTGAAAATTACTTTTTGTCTAAAGGAAATTTTTTGGGAGGATTTTGGAGGGAAATGGAACCATTTTGGGGGAAGATAAATTTTTTGACTTTTTGGGCTTTTTGGATGCATAAAAATTAAAGTGGGTCGGTCCATTTGTGCATAAAATGGGAGAGGGGACCAAGAGTTAGTGGTCCCTAAAAGCTAGGGGAGACTAGTAATTAGAGAGACAAGCCTAGCCCCCCCCCCATACTTTTTAAGTGGATAGAATGTGCACACTCCTCTTTTCCTATTGGTCCATTTCTAAGAAATGTTACTCAAAAGGGCCCATTTAGACTCCAAATGCCTCTTATGAGTTGAAATCATTAATGTACACTAATAGGAAAATGAAGATTTGTTTTTTCCAAGTCATCATCATTAGCAAGTTTGACAAGGTCTAGATGCAGATTATCATACACCAGATTCTAATGTTTTATGTTTATTGGGCTTATGGATGAGGAAGATATGCTTGATGATTCATCCATGGGAGTGAAGCCTAATGAACTAGATTTTGACATTTTATGTTTACAAGGCTTCTGGTTCATTGATGTAGGTAAGGAAGAGATGCTTGATGATTCATCCATGGGAGTGGAGCCTAATGGAAGATTGGTGGTCACTTTCAAATACAAGAAGTGGAGATACAATGAGCTCACCTCCTAGAGCTTTAATGTCATGTATATAGTCAAAGCTAGTAAAGGTTTGGGAGTGATTATAGACTACGTTTCTTCCTCCTTGGTTGATAACTTTATGTAGACTGTTTTCTTTGATGAAGAAAAGAATGGATATGGCCAAAGCTAATAAGGATTTGGGTGCGACTATAGACTGGGATTCTTCTGCTTATTATGGGTGATAACTTTGTGTAGACCATTTCCTCTAATGAAGACTAGAATAGTGACAATAGGCTGAGTTTCTTCTTCTATGGGGTGATAACTTTGTGCATACCATTTTCTCTCATGAAGACTAGAATAGTGTTGACATTCAAGATAGCCTATACATGGTCCCCCTTTTGGTTTATGTTGAGATATAATGTATATGTGGAGGGCCCTTACGCCACGGGAAAGGCATAGGGGGAATGACCAAATGTCATGGGGTTTTACCCAATCACTCTTCTTGGGAGCACAAATGAGGCACAAACATCTCAACCGAGAAGCCAATCTACCATGGCCTAATGCACAAAAAATGCAAATGGGGGTGTGTCACTCACCTCGTTGAATGCTGGGTGATTACTGGGATTCTTGTGGGGCTGCTGTCGCTTACAGGAGCACTCGAGAGATCCACTCCACTGTCTTGCTACACTCCAATGGAAACCCGACCCTCCTCTCACTCAATCTCTCTCACACATACACAATGAGCATATAACAACTCTAATTGGATTAGACAAGAGATTAGGCAAGAAGCAAGAGAATGGAGAAGAAGAGTAATGAGAAGAAGAGATTAGGTGCATAAGATAATGAATGGTGAGAATTACAAATTGACCCTTATCTTGGCCCCAAGCATTCACACCTTGGCTAGCCGTACTTAAAATATAGGTCCCTGTCTATCCAAGGCCACCTAAGCTTATGTAAACACTTAATCTAAGCATGCAATCTCAATAATTAATCCCATGGCACGCCTTTCATAGACAAGCGATGATTGCACATGTAAAATATACAATATTAGCATTTTTAATGTCAATGGCCAAACGAAGTGACGGTTGCCAATGGATGGCATTGAAGCTGGAGAGGTGTTTAACGAGGGTTAACATGCCCCCCTTCCTAATGTAGATTCCGCCCTTAGAATATGTTGGTGAAGATGAGGCGATGCTATCGATAGGAAGGTGATGATAGTTAAAGGCCAAGTGTTGTGATACCTACGTGAAAAACAAATCAACCAGTAATAAAGAGTTCCTTGTAACAATAAGATGAAACATTGTTATGCATACATTTTTTTCTCCTTTTTTTTAATGACTAGGTAAACTTCAAGTTGTGTTACAGAGAGAAAAGGTAAGGCCAATTTAACTTAGAGGTTAGTAAATAAGCCTATCTATATCTAAACTAGTCTTAGTCAAATGCCTACATTATTAGTCTCAAGATACACAAACTTTAGTGGACTTAATATGAAGTGTGAAGGTGTTTTTTTCTATTTAGTAAATATAATATAATGGATAAGGCACCAACCCATGGAGACCAAGGCAATGGTTAAGAGACCTCTGCCAAGAGTATTTAAGGACCGCCAGGAATCTCTTAATATGGCGATGGCTTAGTCTCTCTTTTGTTAGCTTATTCATGACACAAGGTTCTACCCCATAAAAACAAGGCATTAGTCTTAAGGTACCATCACTAGTAACCAAGAGTCCTACCAGGATCCTATATGGTGTTAGTTATCTTCTTGTTCTTTTTGTGTTTTTTTCTTCTCTTTAAATTTTTTTTTTTGGTTTATTTTCTCACCTACAACTGAGCTAAAGGTCACTAAAAGCTTAGTGGGAGGGCTTGGCATACTCCATTGGCATATTTTAAGGTTAGTCAATGGACAGGTAGGGACATTACTAAATCTAAGAAATGATGGCCTTAAATTCCTCTAAGTGGCAATCAGAAAGAAAATTTTACCCAGTCACATAAGGTCTTTTTAGTTTTATGAATGCATGTAATAATGTGCAAGAATAGTTTCAAAATTGAGAGTGAGTTACGATACACCTGAGCAAGTGGAAAAATCCAGTCCTTATCGAGGTTGCACGTCCACTACAAGTTATAAATCTAGATCTGGTCTATATGACTACACCTCAATAATCTGTAAATCAAACTTATCTAGCAAGCTCATTGTTTGATAACCATAGCTTGTAAGCATGCTCCGATTCAACATCACTGAGGTTGATCTTCCCTTTCACTTAGGTTTCCTAAAACATAACCTTTGGCTAGATGGGAAGGCAATGGTCTCTGTGCATCCACGCTATGAAAGGGCATAGGTACTACTTGTAAGTTGGTCAAGCATAGGTACTACTTGTAAGTTGGTCAAGCATCTCATGGCTTGGAAATCATCTACAAACTTTCTTGCTACTACCTAGAATAGACATGGTGTGGGTAAGAGCATTTTTTGAAGTGGTGGGGTGAGTGCAAGGTAATGCTCTTGCCTCCATTGTTCCATTACCTCCTCTTACGGTGTTCTTACTTGCTTAGGTCCACTGATCACATAAAGAACACTCAGGTCATCATGCCTTTGTGGTGTTACTCCACCATGGATTGGAGTAACATGGTCCCATATCATTGAAAATACATTCTACATTGCCAACAAAGGTGGGACATGGCAAGGAGCATATGCTTTTTATATGTATGGCATGGAGCTGTGTGTGGGATGAAATTACCTCCACAAATCGCTCCTAAGGGTATATAAAAATAATGCGAGTCTGTTTGGAAAGGTGGTATGCTAGACACTCCATGGAAATACCGTTCTTGATAATTTGGATCCAAATTGGTGCGTTGGTGTTGCGCCAAGTGAAATTCATTGTGCAAGGCCTGTAAATTAGCCAAAGGACTTATGAAAACCTTGTGCTTTCCCAAATTCTCTTTGTATTTTGGTTGTTAACCACTCCAATTAACATCATTTTTTCAAGCGTGGTCATGCTTCTTATAACTTATCTATTTGTTGTAACCGTGCAAAGCGCTGATTGATAAAAGAGATATGGGATGACCGAGCTTACGGCTTGTGTAATGCCGATCGTAGGAATGAGATGTACATAGAGCTAGAAACCTAGTTTTGGGCCCCCAATTGTAAATGGGTGGGGCCGGCCATTGTAAAAAGTGAGCTCATGTATATAAGACATTTTATGGAATATGAAAAGGGACAATCCCATTTGTCTCAATGGAGTCTCTCTCTCTCTCTCTCTCTCTCTCTCTCTCTCTCTCTCTCTCTCTCTCTCTCTCTCGCTTGTGGTTTCTTGCTTGTGTTGTAGATGCTTGCATGCTTGATTGTTGTGTGTGCATGTTAGGGATGGTGTTAATCTAGCTTCTTTTCTCCTCTCCCTTCTCTTGTCTCTCTACTATGATCCCTCTTGCATGCATGTTGGCATGGAGTGAAGGTAGAGCTTTCCATAGCTCCCTCCTTCTTTGCTCTTCACCTAGCTTGTGAATCTCCACTTGAGTGACACAAGTGGTGGTGGAGTGAGCCCCTATCGGCCTCACATAGGGGAGTTAACCCTCATTAGGGTTGGCTAAGTGCTAATCTCCAAATCGACCCTTGCATGATTTGTTTCTCTTCTCCTCACCCTCTCTTGTGTGCAAGGTTATATGTTTAGGTTAACAATTGTGTGCTCAACTTTTTAGGTTTTTTTATTTTTTGATATATATGGTACGTGTTGAATGTTTTACTCTATGGTTCTAATATTTACTATACTTGTGGGAGTTATGTTTTCCCAAAACAATAGGCTCCTGCTTTATGTGAACATAAGTTATTAGGGATTAAAACTTTATTTGGGGGTACAAATATGGAAGTTGGTTGTATGCATGTAAGCCTTTTGAAGCCAATTTGTCCATCTTCCTTGAGGATGATGTAGGTCTGATGAAAAACACTTTGGCACCATAGTAATGTTGGCATCTAGTTGTAATGGGCAAAGGACTAATTAGGCCTATGGGTTCTTCTTTCGGAGGAGATTTCGGTAGTTGAAGTTCGTGCGATACATCAAGCATCTCCATTATAATAGATTCATTGTACAAAACTTGTGAAGATAAGGATGAGCTTGATGAAGAAGCTACATGTGATGCCTCTCTTAGTGAAGCTACATGTGATGCCTCTCTTAGTGAAGCACAAGTTGTGCTAAAGTCGAAGCATCCTCTATTTCCCCCTTTCCTAAAGTAGATTCTAATGTTTGAATGCAGGGGGGTGACAAAATGGGGGGATGGGAAAGACACCACACATGCTAAGTGATTTTGGGTGGATGGATTTATGAGCTACTTGCACGTTAACTTCTTTTTGGATAACCACGGTATGATGTGGTATCAAAATCCACTTGTTACCATTGTAGAAGCCTTGAGCTTGAAGAAGATGAGTGGGAAAAACCTTAAAGTAACCTCAGGATTGGCTTTCTTTGAGCAAAGACTTTTTCTAGGCTTTGGGTCATTTGTTGTTGACATGGAGTAGGTTGAGCAGCCTTGGGAACCCATTTGAAGGTAGGTTGATGCTTCTTGGCTTGTTTTCTTATTGGGCATTGGTCCCTCTTTGTTAATGGATTAACATGCTACCTCACAAGCACAAGAGAGAAGAAGAAGAGAGTGCATGCAAGGGTTGAATCCGGTGATTTACACTTGGCCAACCCTATTAGGGTTGACTCCCCAATGTGAGGCCGCTAGGGGCTCACTCTACACTCTCTTTGTGTCACCCAAAGAGAGATCCAAGCAAGCTAGGTAGGAGCAAGAGGGAAGGAGCTATGGAGAGCTCAACCTCTACCTCATGCCAATCATATGCAAATAAGACAAGGTGGAGAGAAATGAGAAGGGAGTGAAGGAGGGCTTAGAGCAACACCATTCCTATTCACATACACCAACAATCACAAGCAAGCAAGCAAGCATCACAACCAAGCAAGCCACCGTAAGCTCAAGAGAGAGAGAGGGAGAGAGGGAGGGAGAGAAGGCAAGACTCAATTGAGACAAATGGGATTGTCCCTTTTCATATTTCATAAAATTTCTTATACACATGAGCTCATATTTACAATGTCCGGTCTCCCAATTACAAATGGGGGCCCAAAACTAGTCTTCCTAGTTTAATTAGCTCTATATACATCAATTCCTATGACCGGCATTACACAAGCCATAAGCTCGATCATCCCATGTCTCATTTATAAAATTGGCACTTATAGCGCAATTACAAAAGATGAATTGCAAAGGAGTTATAGTAGCCACGCAAAAGGTCATGTTAACCAGAGTGGTTAACATATCCCCCTCCAGATTGTAGGTCCGTCCTCAGAATTGGTCGAAGAAGTTATTTTTAGTAGATAGAGTACGTGCGGTCGAAGTCGCATCGTGAGGTAGGAGCAAGAGGGGCATGATGGAAGATGCAGTAGCTCATCCAAAAGGTCATCTCCATCATGTCTTCAAAGGTTTAAAGCCACCAAGCAAGCATCTATATGACTTGTTTGTAGTAGCCAAACAACTACTTGAGTGTGGGCCATTTGTTGATGTCAAAGGTGAGGCGTTGGGCTCCCTCAAAGTGCTGTCCCATGTCGGGAAGGACTCCAGCAAGGTGATGATGAGGTTGAAGAATCGAATCGTGGCAATCACCTCTGGGTCAGGGACCTGGTCGTAGTGGTGGCTGGATGAAGTCGTGTGGGAAGAGCCTGACCAGGGCTTTTTTAGTACATGGATGTTGTGGTGACAAGGGGCGAACCATGGGAAGTTGAATTACAACTTCGGGTTCTTTTATTGCTCATCGTGGAACGTCTGCTAGGCCCACCATCTTTGAATGGGAAGATAATCCATGATGCTGATCCTTAGTGCGTGGGGGGGGCGCATTACAGTAGATGTCCCACATGAAGGGTTTGCTGAGGAAGGGCCAATTGCTCGCCCATGAGATCGAATGTTATGGGACGAGCAGCGGGCTAGTGGGCTAGTGGTATCCACGACGACGGGTTCCGCGTGGGTGATCATCCCACTAGGTGATGTGCTTGGCGTTGAGGTACGGGCGAAGGAGATTGAGGTGGTCGAGGCGGTTGGTGATGCAGGTGATGGGTTGATGTTGGAGGTGTCGACCAAGTAGGATGGCGATGGCCTGCTCAAACTCCATGTGGTCCAAAGGATCATGCCAGTTCAAAGGGTTTGGTGGAGGGTTGACTTCCTCGTGCTTAGACGATAGTGGTGGCGAGATCTCCCCTTCTTCGAGTGGTGGGTTGGTGGGTGGCGGAGACAGCCACGGCGACGACGGGGGTGGAGGGGGTGTCAATGATGAAGGTCGGGTGGTGAGTCTCACGCATCAAGAAAAGGTGGGGTCTCAATAAGTCTTTCAATCTCTAGACAATCTTGGAATATTTTGGGGTTCATTGGGTAAGCTAGTTGTTTAACTGGCCTAGCTCCATCAACCATGGGAATGGTGTGCTAAACCACTTCTCAGGGTACACCCTTCATATCCATGTACTTCCAAGCGAAGTAGTCCTGGAATTTAGTCAAGAGATTAATGAGCTCGTCTTCTTCTTCCTTTGAAAGGTCTTCTACGAATACGAGCCTCACCGGGGGGCCTGCTAAGTTCACTTCCTTAACCTTGGCTTGTAAGGTTCTTCCTCAGTCCCTAAAAGACGTATAAGTTCTCCTCTCAGTCCCCTGTAATCATCCCCTATTTCAGAATGCAAGAAAACACTATTTTCCTTTGTTTTTGGTTTAGAGAGAGAAAATATTCTAGACAGAGGTAATACAATTTTGAGATATTTTTGGATATAAAGTTATCCCTTTTATTTAAGATGAATTCCCCTGAAACAGAAGTTTAAAAAGAGTTTTCTAATATACATTAAAAATTAAATGAATATATGCATTAAACACCTTAGCCTAAAGGTCCACATTTTCAAAAAATTATGGATTAAGGTCCAAAGAGTGTTCTAAAGGGCTAATAGGGTTAATCCAAGTGTTGGAATGAGAAAAATGAAAGAATAAAAGAAAATCCCCTAAAAAGGAGTAAATTCTCACATAAGATGAAGAGTTGACTAGTACAACACTTAATACTTAAAAATAAGGATTTATTAGTAAAAATTTAGAATTTTGACACCTCAAGAGCTCATGAAGGAGGCTCCTAGAATCTCATCATTGCTCCCAATTTTTAATTTAAAAAAATGAGATATTTCATCTCTCCTCTTTCTAACTGGATCAAAAAAGTGAGCCAAAGTGGTCCAAAACTTCTCCAAATTGGATCAAACTGAAGCTGGAAGCCTCTAGATCCCAATTGGAATTGGCTGGTGGCCTCCCCCTCCTATAAATATAACCCCATTCCTTTGTATTTTCATCATAGAGTAATTCTATGCTAATGTAATTTTTAGTTTAGTGTATTTTTATTATCCCTCTATCTTGCCTCTCCATTGTGAAGCTTTGGAGCTTCACAAATCCTCATCTTCTCTTGGAGATTGCCCTCCTCTTCTTGGTGGCCAAGCTTCCTCTTGTGGGTTTCACATCTCCTTAAAGAATCAAGCCAAAAACCAAGGGTAAGCCTAAAACAATGGTGTTTACTCTCTTCTTGAATGGTAATCTTCTTCCCACCCTCTCTAATGCTTGGGAAGCATTCTAATACATGGTTTCTTCTTAAAACCATGCTTTTATTGATTTATGTTGTTTAAATGCATTAATGTTAATCTCTGATGCTTAAAAGTAATGTTTTTGAATTGTAAATCTCTCTTTTTGAAAGAATACTCACCTATATGGCTAAATCCTTCTTGGAAGGATAGCTCTTAGTCCTAATCTCATTTTCTTACCCAAAACTCTAGGCCTAACAAGCTAGAGAAGATTAAGCATTTTTATGATTTTTAATCTAATTAATATGAGAATTAATTCATTTAAGCTTGTTTTATGTTAAGAAAATTCATATTTATTCATTTTAAGTCGAAAGAGAGTTTATGCTAACATTCTTGTAATTATTTTCATATGGGAAGTGATAATTGGATATTTTTAAAAATAAACCAGATGCTTAAATGTAATTATGCTTAGGTTTATACATAAGAATTTTTATATTAAAAGAGAAAGTCTCACCATATTTTTATGTAATTATGATTATGCATAAATTTGATAATGCAAAATGAGGAATTTTCATCATATTTTATGCATAAACATTTTAATGCTAAAAGAAGGATTTTTGTTTCATTTTTTTAAGTATGTGCATGCATAAAAATCTAAATGCAAAAAGAGAAAATTTCACGATATTCTATGCACAAACATTTTAAATATTGAAAGATGAGTTTTGTCATATTTTAAAATAGGTATATTCATGGTATGTATATACATGGGTATTTTTATTTATCAAAAGAGAAATTTTCATCGTATCTTTAAATAGAAAATTGCATAAATTAATTTTGTATCAAAAAGAGACTATTTCATCATATTTTTGTGTAGATAATTATGGCATGTTGATGCCTAGGTCCAAATCGAGAAAAGAATATTTTAGTATAATTCTATGTAAATATTTTAATAAAATGATGTATGCATGGATTAAATGATCATTGGAAAGAGAAATATCCTTGTTAAATTCCATTATTCACGAATGGAATTATCTATGATTCTATTATGTCCAAGGAAGAATGAATTTTCATAATTTTGGATATTTACCCTTACGCTTAAAAATCACAGTTATTTTATCAGATAAATGGTCAATTATCTTTAGGAAATATCTTTAGGAATAAATTCAAGTAATTTGGTACTAGACCATGATCGTGTGAGAAAGGTGGGGCAGTAAGGTGCCTGCCCATCTCTCGATTCGTAAATCAAGACTCATGGTGGCCACTCCCAATTCTTCAGTAGTACGAACAAGGGATAACTAAGTGATTTAGAGAAGTTTTCCCTAAGACCTGAAATCATCTAGAAATAAGTTAAAAATTCATTGTAATTAATGGATGGTTCACCCAGATACGAGATTCGTGATTTTCATTAAGAAAGTCTGAGTTTTGGAAAAAAGGGTCTTGTGAAACTAACACCAAAAATGTCTCTCGTGAAATGGCTTTTCGTGAGAGGAAATCAAACTCAATGGGAAAATTTTACTTGTTATAAAAATTCTATTTTTGTAAAGGATTGTCTTACCCTAGAATGCTAGAGGAAGCATTTGGCCTATTGTTAATCTAAGGAGAGTTTCCATTGTTTTGCAAAACAGGTAGCGGGGAGTCATCGGTACGGTTGAAAATGGTGCGCTTGACCAACCTTGGTACGGTTGAAAATGGTGCACTTTCAGTATGATGGGCGAGGGTCAATGAAGCAATCCCTGAGTGAAGTGCTAGGACACCAAAGGAGGATCCTAGTGAAGTACGGGTCACGCTACTACTAGGACACCCATGCGTATGTCGAGGAAGATATTCATGGATTGGCTAGGATTATTTAAGTGAACTAGAAAACTATGAAATTGGATCTCGTTGGTTGACTAGTTGGTCTTCAACAATGGAGAGTCCGGATGAGACTTGTTTGTAAAACAGTGGAACTAGAATATTGAGGATTATGATGGAAACACTATGGTTTTATTCTAATTCTATCTTGAAGATAGTTGAATCTGAGAAAAAGGCAATTTCATATTGGGTGTGTAAGTGGTGTGTCTAATTGCATGAGTGCCAGCTAGGGGGCCTGGGAACTTTTTGCCCTGGTACCCGGGACAAACAAAACCTAATTTTTATAAAGAGGGATCCCACCAATACAGTGGTTGGGTGGTTAGCTAACCCATAGGCTGGTTGGGGTTAAGCTGGATTGGTGGATTCCTATAGCAAAATTCAGTTAGGTTTAAGTCAGGATAGTAAATCTAGATGGAAATGTAACAACAGACTGCCAGTTTCAGAGTCTTACCCTTGGGAATCTATGATAGAATCCTTGGAATGGATTGGCTCCATAAGAATCATGTTGACATTCATTGTCACAATGGAACCATCTCTTTCAAGTTCAAGGAACTAGAATTTTCGGATCCCCAGTTTTGTAGTTAGTAAAAGCTTCTAAATTACTGAAGGGACTCAAAAAGAAGCAAGCTATCTTTTACGTTAAAATGAATTCAGTAGATAGAAAATGCAAGGCTAAGGAACGAGAATGTCTAAGTGAGTATGCTGATGTATTCCCAGAAGAGCTGACTGAGATACCTCCGACTTATGAGATAGAGCTAACCCTCGGAGCTCAGCCCCGATAGCCCAGCGTGCATACAAAATGCCAGTCCCAAAAGCCATAGAACTTGAGGAGCAGTTAAGATAACTGCTAGAGCAAGGATTCATAAGACCCAGTGTTTCACCTTGGGATGCGTCCGTTCTCTTTCAGAAAAAGAAAGATGGAACGTTAAGACTCTATATTGATTTACAGAGCATTAAATTAGTTGATTTACAGAGCAAGGATTCATAAGACCCAGTGTTTCACCTTGGGATACGCCCGTTCTCTTTTAAAAAAAGAAAGATGGAACGTTAAGACTCTATATTGATTTACAGAGCATTAAATTAGTTGACAATAAAAAATAAATATCATATTCCTAGGATTGATGAACTTTTTGATCGGTTAAGTGGAACCCAAATGTTCACAAAGATAGATCTCAAATCTGGGTATTACCAGATCAGAATTAAGGATCAAGATATCCCCAAGACAGCCATCAATACTCGATATGGGCATTATGAATTTACAGTCATGCCATTCGGACCTGACAAATGCCTAGCAACGTTTAATCGCCTCATGTAGTAGGACATTCTCAGAGAATACTTGGATGAATTTGTTCTTGTCTTCTTCGATGACATCCTGGTATACTCTAAGAATGCAGCAGATCATGAAGATCATGTGCGTAAAGTCCTAGAGATCCTAAGGAAGCACCAACTCTTTGCAAAAATGAGTAAGTGCACTTTCTCTCCTGAACATGTCGAATACTTGGGATTTACAGTATCTAAGGATGGGATTTATAGTATCTAAGGATGGGATTTCTCTTGACCCCACTACCCTACTGATGCAGGAAATCAAGACTCCTCAGGAAATGAGTCGAGTTCTTGTGGGTACAAATTGGATGAAGGATACATGTATTATAATAATCGGCTATGCATTCCCAATCATGAGGAAACAAAGGGAAAATTTCTGAGAGAAGCCCATGATAGTTTGATAGCTGGACATCTAGGGTTCATAAAGACCTACATGTCTATAAAGAAGAGCTTCTTCTGGCCAGGACTCAAAAGGGATGTACTTAATCATGTGCGCCAGTGTCTAATATGCCAAAGAGTCAAGGCAAAAAGGGTTAAGATGCCAAGGAAGCTGCATCCCTTAGACATTCCACACATGAAGTGGAAATGTGTTAGTATGGATTTTGTTACTCAATTAATGTTAGTGCAATTAGGTTACAACTCCATTTTTGTGGTAGTTGACAGATTAACCAAGGTTGCCCATCTGATTCTAGTAAAAGAAACCTACACTACAGTGGGTGTTGCCAGAGTTTTCCTCAAGGAGATTTTCAGGCTGCATGGCTTACCCAGAAGGATAGTAAGCGATAGAGATCCTAAATTCACATCAAGGTTCTAGACTTCATTCTTCGAAGCAGTGGGAACTTCCTTAGATCTCAGTACTGCTTATCATCCCGAAAAACAAATGGCCAGATAGAAAGAGTCAACCAAGTAATTGAAGATATTCTTCGATCATGCTGTGGTGGCAGAGAACCCAAAAAGTGGTTAAGCTACTTACATCTAGTTGAGTTTGCTTATAATGTCTCTTATCACCGAAGTATCAGGATGAGCCCATTCAAAGCTCTGTATGGACAAGATTGCCTCACACCATTAACTTGGTCCAACCCATTGATCAGGGTCGAGATATCCAGACACATGCTTGATGATATGGAGCAGCAAATGCAAGCAATCCACAAAGATGTTAAGGCTACCCACTAGGACAGGCAAAAGCAATATGCCGATAAGAAAAGAACGGAGAGAGTGTTTAAAGAATCAAATATGGTCTTCATTCATGTACGACCCAAGAGAAGTTCTTTATCTCTAGGGAAGTACAAAAAGCTATCTCCAAGATACTGTGGGCCGTACGCCATTACTAAGAAAATAGGAGATCTAGCCTATGAACTTCTTCTACCACCCCATCTCAAGGTACATAATGTATTCCATGTCAGTTTACTTAAAAAGTATGTACCTAGCCCGAGTCATGTGCTGGATGATGAACAGTCGACTTCTCAGACTCAAGGCCAGATGGAACTCCAACCTAAAGAAATCCTAGATGTTCGAGAGAAGGCTCTCAGGAGAACAGAGTCCTTAAGGAGTTGTTGGTCAAGTGGAAGTTCTATCCTTTAGAGGATGCCACTTGGGAGAAAGAAGAAGAACTGATAAAGGACTATCCCCACTTTATGAGATGAGGACATCTTGCGTTTTTCAAGTGGGAGAGGATGTAAGGCTCCTCCTCAGCCCCTAAAAGATGTATAAGTTCTCCTCTCAGTCCCCTGTAATTATTCCCTATTTTAGAATGTAAGAAAACATTGTTTTTCTTTGTTTTGGTCTAGAGAGAGAATATTCTAGACAGAGATAATACAGTTTTGAGATTTTTTGGATATAAAGTTATCCCTTTTATTTAAGATGAATTCCCCTGAAACAGAAGTTTAAAAAGAGTTTTCTAATATGCATTAGAAATAAAATGAATATATGCATTAAACACCTTAGCCTAAGGGTGCCTAAGGATCCACATTTTTAGAAAATTATGGATTAAGGTCCAAAGAGTGTTCTAAAGGACCAATAGGGTTAATCCAAGTGTTGGAATGAGAAAAATGCAAGAATAAAAGAAAATCCCCCAAAAAGGAGTAAATTCTCACATAAAGATGAAGAGTTGACTAGTACAACACTTAATACTTAAAAATGAGGATTTATTAGTAAAAAATTAGAATTTTGACACCTCATGAGCTCATGAAGGAGGCACCTAGAATCTCATCATTGCTCCTAATTTTTAATTCAAAAAAATGAGATATTTCATCTCTCCTCTTTAAAACTGGATGAAAAAAGTGGGCCAAACTGGTTCCAAAACTTGTCCAAATTGGATCAAACTGAAGCTGGAAACCTTTAGATCCCAGTAGTTGGACTTGGTTGGTGGCCTCCCCCTCCTATAAATAAAACCCCATTCCTTTGTATTTTCATCTTAGAGTAATTCTATGCTAATGTAATTTTCAGTTTAGTGTATTTTTATTATCCCTCTATCTTGCCTCTCCATCGTGAAGCTTTGGAGCTTCACAAATCCTCATCTTCTCTTGGAGATTGCCCTCCTCTTCTTCGCGGCAGCAAAGCTTCCTCTTATGGGCTTCACATCTCCCTAAAGAATCAAGCCAAAAACCAAGGGCAAGCCTAAAACAATGGTGTTTTACTCTCTTCTTGAATGGTAATCTTCTTCCCACCCTCTCTAATGCTTGGGAAGCATTCTATTACATGGTTTCTTCTTAAAACCATGCTTTTATTGATTTATGTTGTTTAAATGCATTAATGTTAATCTCTTATGCTTAAAAGTAATGTTTTTGAATTGTAAATCTCTCTTTTTGAAAGAATACTCACCTATATGGCTAAATCCTTCTTGGAAGGATAGATCTTAGTCCTAATCTCATTTTCTTACCCAAACCCTAGGCCTAACAAGCTAGAGATGGAGATTAAGCATTTTTATGATTTTTAATCTAATAAAAAGAGGATTAATTCATTTAAGCTTGTTTTATGTTAAGAAAAGTCATATTTATTCATTTTAAGTTGAAAGAGAGTTTATGCTAACATTCTTGTAATTATTTTCATATGGGAAGTGATAATTGGATATTTTTAAAAATAAACAAGATGTTTAAATGTAATTATGCTTAGGTTTATGCATAAGAATTTTTATATTAAAAGAGGAAGTCTCACCATATTTTTATGTAATTATGATTATGCATAAATTTGATAATGCAAAAAGAGAAATTTTCATCATATTCTATGCATAAACATTTTAATCCTAAAAGAAGGATTTTTGTTTCATTTTTTTAAGTATGTGCATGCATAAAAATCTAGATGCAAAAAGAGGAATTTTCACGATATTCTATGCATAAATATTTTAAATATTAAAAGAGAAATTTTTGTCATATTTTAAAATAGGTATATTCATGGTATGTTTATACATGGGTATATTTATTTATCAAAAGAGAAATTTTCATCGTATCCTTAAATAGGAAAATGCATAAATTAATTTTGTATCAAAAAGAGAATGTTTCATCATATTTCTCTGTAGATAATTATGGCATGTTGATGCCTAGGTCCAAATCAAGAAAATAATATTTTAGTATAATTCTATGTGAATATTTTAATAAAATAATGTATGCATATCCATTAAAGGATCATTGGAAAGAGAAATATCCTTGTTAAATTCCATTATTCACGAATAGAATTATCTATAATTCTATTATGTCCAAGGAAGAATGAATTTTTTAGAATTTTGGATATTTACCCTTATGCTTAGAAATCACAGTTATTTTATCAGATAAATGGAGAATTATCTTTAGGAATAAATTCAAGTAATTTGGTACTAGACCATGACCGTGTGAGAAAGGTGGGTCAGTAAGGTGCCTACCCATCTCTTGATTCGTAAACTAAGTCAAGACTCGTGACCACTCCCAATTCTTCAGTACGAAGAAGGGATAACTGACTGATTAAGAGAAGTTTTCCCTAAGACCCAAAATCGTCTAGAACTAAGTTCGAAATTCGTTGATTAATGGATGGATCACCGAGATACAGGATTTGTGATTTTCATTAAGAAAGTCAAAGTTTTGGAAAAAAGGGTCTTATGAAACTAACACCAGAAATGTCTCTCGTGAAATGGCTTTCAGTGAGAGGAAATCAAACTCAATGGAAAAATTTTACTTGCATAGAAATTTTATTTTTGTAAAGGACTGTCTTACGCTAGAATGTTGGAGGAAGCATTTGGCCTATTGTTAATCTAAGGAGAGTTTACGTTGCAACAACAATGCGGGGGAGTCATCGAAGGACGTCTCTCGCGGTAAAGCTTGCCAAGGTCTTGACCAGCCTCTGTACGGTTGAAAATATTACGCTTCCGGTATGATGGACAAGGGCTGACGAAGCGGTCTGTGAGTGAAGTGCTAAGACACCTAAGGAGGATCCTAGAGGGTTCTGACCAGGCGATGCACGGGCTCACGGTGGCTGCTAGGACACCCATGCTTATGTCGAGGAAGATATTCATGGATTGGCGAGAATTATTTAAGTGAACTGGAAAACTATGAAATTGGATCTCATTGGTTGACTAGCTGGTCTTCAACGGAGAGTCCGGATAAGACTTGTTTGTAAAACAATGAAACTGGAATATTGAGGATTATGATGGAAACACTATGGTTTTATTCTAATTCTGTCTTGAAGAAAGTTGAATCTGAGAAAAAAGGCAATTTCATATTGGGTGTGTAAGTGGTGTGTCTATTTAATAATAATTGCATGAGTGCCAGCTAGGGGGCATGGGAACTCTTTTCCTTGGTACTCGGGACAAACACAACCTAATTTTTATAAAGAGGGATCCCACCAATACAGTGGTTGGGTGGTTGGCCAGCTAGGGGGCCTGGGAACTCTTTTCCTTGGTACCCGGGACAAACACAACCTAATTTTTATAAAGAGGGATCCCACCAATACAGTGGTTGGTGGGTGGTTGGCTAACCCATGGGCCGGTTAGGCTAGATTGATGGATACAAAATTCAGTTAGGTTTAAGTCACGATAGTTAAAGTAAGTCAAAGGGAGATTCTTGCTCTATGGGAAAGAATCAACGGTTATGCCTCACTTGTGGGGGAAAAAGCGATGATCTTATGAACCAAGTTCAAGTCCCTTCCTTGATTCGACCATGTGACCCCTACGGGTTCAATCGGAATAGATAGAATAGTTAAGGCTTTTGATCTCGTTAGATAAATTCCCATTAGAAGATTTTCCTAGAGGAATTGTTTGTGCCTTCTGGGCAAGGAAAGTTTTCCGATCTCAATTTTCAGAAGAACCGCCAGACTAGTCCCTTGCCCGGACATCCGTGGTGGTGGGTGAGGCCCCGAGTAGGAAGCTCTGCCTTGCGTAAGAGGTTGCTACTTCCGCTCTGCTAGCACTCGTGAGTTTGGTGCATAGAGGGGGCAGGGGTCTCACATGGCTAGACCATCATATGAGGTCCCAGCAGTAGGTAGCCCACTATTAGACCTTTGAGCCGAATCATATTGAACAAAGCAGTCGGCCATTTGAAAGGTCTTAAATTGCTTGGGCACCTGTCATGTTTCTTCAAATTTAGCACTTTCCTTGTCTATTAGCCTTTTGGCTTCTTTTTCTACAAGTGCTAACTTTTTGTTGCATGCCTTACGTGCAGAGCGAAAAAGCTTTTTAGGGACTGGTTTTGGTTGAATGGGCGCAACTGGCTGTGGGACAGTAGTGTGGACCAAAAGAGAAGTGTTTGCCACAACCTACTCGAATCATTATTGAAGCATGTTGTGATCATTTCTTGATATCATTATATCATTACCTTATGTTCATCAAAAGTACTTATCACATATCCTTAAAGTTGCTATACCCCTCCCCATCCCCCCTGAGGCCCCCTCCCCCTAACTTAAATTTAAGATTTAGTATTCACCCAAATACATGGCCTTACCCCTACCTTATAAGCTTATGCCTCATTTCAAAAAACCCCCCACTTGTACACTCACGTGATATCATAAGTTTTCTAAGAGTGAATCCCTCGGGATAATAAAGCACTAACCAAGATAGCAAATCACAAATAAGCTCATTGCATGCTCTCTGATAAATAATCTCCTAATAAATCATCGTTATATGTTAACCACTTCATTGGTCAACATGGTTTTGCCTGCCTGTCCTACTGTAAAGGCTCTTTGCTATCACAAAAATCCATTCCTTTATAAGGCAATGCTGGAATCTATGAATCAGCCTTACCCTAATCTCAATGAAATAGGGAAGTCACAAACTTCATGTACATACTTGCTTAAGGATAGAACTAGTGGGGCATGGACTTTTTTTAAGTTTTGTCGAGCCTAGTATATGTAAGTCATTTTTATATTAAGCAATATACATTCATTTCCTTGTGAGCTCTCCTTGTTCTCCATTCTCTTGATACTCTCTTGATTGCTTATAGTTTGTTGGGTTCTTATATAGCTATTGATGGTTTCTTTTGCACGAAAAGGATGATTGAGTGTATGTCTCTCCCTCTCATGAGCTTCCCCTCTACCCACCGTGAAGGCGATCCTCTTCTTGCCTCCATCTAGGCAAAGAGAGCTCTTTCTTCACTCCCATAGCCTCAATCTGATAAGAAGACAATGCAAAAGACATGAGCTAGTGTACCCACACCGGATGCCTCAGCTCTATGATGAAGTACCTTGATTTAGGCAAAGAGAGCTCTTCCTTCAATCCCATAGCCATGGAATCTTATCTCAGTAGTAGTGTGATAACATGGAGAGGATACAAAAGACAAGCTAGCACACCCATATTGGATGTTACTTTTGTAGCTGAAGTACCAAATACTTACTTTGGTATGGGCTAAGGTAAGCTCTTGCCTTGAATGAAAGAAATCAAGGTGGGAAGAGATTTGAGCCATTCATAATATGAGAAATAACTTCATTGCTTCATTCATAGTGTGAGTGCTACATGGGCTTTATATAGCCTTTGGATCCAGTCCTAGATGACATCATTGATGATGTAGATGAGCTAGATGCTTCCCCTAAATATGCTCCACGACCCCTTTGATGTAGGGATGCTCCTTGACGACATGTGGATGGACATGTGGAGTGATGCTTCATACTCTGATTTGACCTTAGGATAACACTTCATCCTATGCACATTTGTTTGATGGCTAAGGGACAAGTTGGGCTTATATTTCTAACACCCCCCTTAAGCCAAACTTGACACTCTAGTAAAAGTTTTGAGCCTAACAACATCCCCCTTGATACATTAGAGTCTCAACCATATAATAACAAGGTTTGAGTACTCTTTACAAACAAGAAGGGAAGAAAACAACTAAGGCTTTTTTTTACCATACAAGAGTGGACAATGACAACCTTTTTACAAAACATAGGAATCATCATCATCTCTAGGTTCAACAATATCGGAGACTTCTACAAAGTGATTTTCTTCAACAATGTTGACCTTCTCTTTCTTCTTGTCCTTGAGGTAGCATCTTTGTGATGGATGATTTGTCTTTCCACAATGCACACAAGGATTGTTAGTGAAGCAATCCTTTGTTTGGTGATTAGTTCTCCCACAGGTTGCACATTTCTTCTTGATGTTGATGGTGGAGATCGCATAGGCACCTTCTTGATGTTGATGGTGGAGATCGCATAGGCACCTTCTTGGAAGTCTTTGATTTGTTTTTTCTCTTATTTCTACAAAGAGTTTATCACACTTTCCAAAGGAATAGGATCCTTCTCTTTAAGCACAGTGACAAGTTGATCAAATTTTGAAGGCATAGTCTTCAATAAGATGGAAACAACATCTTCATTAGGTATAGGGGGTTGGACATACACAAGTTGAGTCATAAGACTCTTTAACCTATTGATGAGTGAATCCACTCCTTCATTTGCTTCTATTGTGAGCCCATAGAGTTGCATTTTAAGACTAATCTTAGAATGCTTTGCTTTAGCACCAAAAATTTTCTCAAGTGTTTCCCAAGCTTGAGCTGCAGTGTCAGCATCATCTATATAATGTATAAAATTATCATCTAATGTTGTGATTATTATCCCTAAAGTTTGTTCATCCTTTGCTTGTAAAGCAATAGTGGTATCTCTAGTGACAACTCCTTCTCCCCCTCCTTCTACTTGTGGTTTAGCTAAGCTCCATAAGTTCTTTCTCATTAAATGCCCCTTCACCTTTGTTTGCCAGGTGTGAAACCCTAATTAGGACACTTAGAATTAGAAGCTATGATTGATGTGGATGCCATAGATAGGGAGGTCTTACCCCACTGAGGAGATATACTCAGGGGAGTGTTAAGAGGTGGCTTTCAAGCTTCATAACCATATACACACCTATTATCTACGTGGATAGATATGTGATAATGCTTAATCAAAGACCTTTTGTGCATGAGATAACGTTATTATGATCATTAAAAAAGGATTAAGCAAGATCATTACCACCAAGCATTAAAATGCTTTATGTAGAAAATCTACAGAACCCCCCTCTGCAAATCAGCTTGCCATTGGAGATCAGTTGCACCATTTGGCAAGCCCTTTTAGGATAAGATAGAGCACATTGGGGTGCATGTACAGATCATAGGAATTGAAGCAATTCATTTTGTGGAGGGAGAACAAGCCAACAGCCGCCTTCTCAGACGCAATGAATATTTGGGGGAAACTGTAATGCCCGGGTCATGAAGTAGTGGATCTAAAAAATTGAGGCGATGGGGTGACTTGCACCCTGAGCAGAGGGAGAGATTTTATGAAGAAAGCGTGCCAAGATATGCCCTGTAGAAGGCGGTGGAGGTCCTCCAATACAGGTGGTTACTGTTTTGGGAAAGCCTATTTTAGCTCCACTAATGGTGGGTGATTAATAAGTTGATTAATATGCTAAGTAACTAGTAAATTAACCTAATGAGGGCCTTGGGAACATAATTGGCTCTGATACCATGAAAGAAATCAAGGTGGTAAGAGATTTGAGCCATTCATAATATGAGAAATAACTTCATTGCTTCATTCATAGTGTGAGTGCTACATGGGCTTTATATAGCCTTTGGATCCAGTGTCCTAGATGACATCACTGATGATGTAGATGAGCTAGATGCTTCTCCTAAATATTCTCCATGACCCCTTTGATGTAGGGATGCTCCTTGACATGTGGATGGACATGTGGAGGGATGCTACATACTCGGATTTGACCTTAGGATAACACTTCATCCTATGCACATTTGTTTGATGGCTAAGGGACAAGTTGGGCTTATATTTCTAACATTGAACATATTTGGTGCCACTAATGGGAAAAAGCATAGGAAGTAGTTCCGATTTCAATCCGTTGTTTGTGGCTATTGGGTTTACCAAATATTGTATCGACGAATAAGGAGTCACATCCCAAAAGGTCAATTTTAAAGTCTTGGTTGCTTTTGTTTTTTGTTGTTTGAGTCTTCCTTTTTATTTTTTAAGTCTTGTTTTATTTTAGGTTGACATTCTATTTGTAAGATTGGAAGGGAATCTCTACTTTCATTGGTGATTTTGAGCCCAAGAGGCCTAGATTTGATTACATAGAGCCAAGAAGTCACCTAGCTAGAGTGATTAGGAGTGATTATCAATATGAAAACATAAGCTTTGAGTGCTCCAATTAAGTGGATTAGAGTGTGGTGGTTATTTCATTTTATTTTATTCATGCATTGTTGCAATTAGTAGCATAGAGCATCTAAAATCAACAAAAATCAAACCAAAATAATCAATCACTCTTGCATAATTACCCAGAAATAGAATTAGGAAACTTTAACACCTCATACAATTCCAAGGAATTTGAAAAACTAGAAAAGCCATGCCAAATCACCTCTCAAGTTGAGAGATGTAATCCACCTTACTTGGAGGAAAACTTAAGTAGATACAATAAGAGAAGCAATAATATTGCTTCCATGTTTCCAAGGAAAAAAAAATTGAAAAAGAGAGCTTATTTCTGTTAGGCAATTTGAGGTGTAAAGTAAAAATGTATATTACAAAATACTCATTTCAGTAGTTGCATCTACACCTAAGCTTTCAATACCATCTTTAATCAAAATATGTGGCCCATAGTTATTGGTTTTTTTTAAAAAAGAAGCATAAACATTGCATGGAAAATTGGGAGAGTTAGGATCTTGTGGAGGTTATGGGATCCCAATAGTCACATAGGTAGCCCAATAGTCACATGGGTATCTTAAGATTCACATGGTTGGATGGCTATATAAAGCCCCTCTTATATGCAAATTGGACATGACTATGGTATGTACATGATTCTTACACATGATTCTGGCACACACACTATACATGATTCTTGGATACACAATATGTGATACATGGATATGGAATACACTATGATGTTATGTTTGTATGTTTATCTTGTAGCTTTCATCTTGCTCTTGATCCATGTTTCCTACTCCTTACTCATGTGTACATGTGTACTCCATGGCTATGTGTGTAGGAGCATGTGTGTTCCCTCATGTTAGCAAGGCTATGCTAACACTTGGCCATCATGACAAGACGAGAAGCTTCAATCTTCTCCTTGCCCACAAGCTCTTTATTAGAAGTCAAATTCCTAATCCATACACATTACTTACAAGAAGAGAGATTAGTAGCATGCATGATTCTAGATTAACTTCATAATGTTTGTTGCTTTCTCAAAATCCCATGACAAGGGAGATTAGCATGCTTCTTGGTGTTCTTGATATAATTATTATGCATCATGAAGTGCTTCTTGCATCTTGGGTGGCCCCATGCTATTAAAAGCATGCCAAAAGCTTCACAAATAGCCATTTTCAACACCCTATTCTTGGACTGAGGATTTTATAAAGTTTAACCTTGTTGCCCTAACACCCCGAGGGCATACGCCTATAACTAGAGAATTCCGCCTTCACCATTGCACCTCTTCACGGATCTTCCTGGCAGCAACCAGCTCTTGCAAAAGGTTTGCTGCCTAAGATGAATTCAGAGAGTCTATCTTTCTTCTTCACCCTCTGCGCTGCATGCACCTCATAGAGGTGGCAGCAAGCTGCGCCCAGCCACTTCTCTAGATTGTTGGGATTACAGTGATCTGTAGGCTGATGAATCCCTCGCTTACTTCTACCTTGACAAGGCAGAATTGGAGGCATCAGCTTTTGATCTCAAAAGCTCCAATGACAAGGTAGAATTCTCCGATGACTGCGTAGAGGAGGTCACGGGTCTGAGTCACAATGGCCTCACCTCCACAAGCTCTATCTTTGGGGCATTGTCTCTCCAAGAGGCCCACCATGTTTTCCAAAAACTAGGTATCTCAGACAGAAAGCTTCTCTTTGTCAATGTGGAGAATTCCAGCCTCGGGATTCGCCCAAGGGAGACATGAGGCCGCATGGTGCATACTGTGACAACTAGTGGATGAGTGCAAAACGGAAGAAAAAAGAGATAAGGATAAGGTGGAGAGAGAGAGAGAGAGAGAGAGAGATGATGTAGCAAAAAACTTATCATTGCTTTAGCTAAAAACAAGACTTACAAATTCCTTTTTCCTCTCACACAATATTGAGAGAGATTTGACCCTTTTATAGCTTCTAGGCTAGAGTTTGCTACACACAAACCTTATCTCTAACATGAGATGATTCGCTACACACACACACACACCTTATCTCTAACATGAGCATACAATTTCAACACCCCCCCTCAATGCTAACCATGGGACACCGGGAGGCATTGGACATCCTCATACACCAAAAACAATGGGAAAGCCTTTAACATAGGCTTGTACAAGAGTTGGCTTGAGAGTTACAATGTGTGCTTATTACAATACTCCTTTCTCATAGGAGTCCATCATTAGGAGTAAAGGTATTGGAGACAAAGTTCCCTGCCTCTTGTTTAGAAGCATGTTACGGACACCTTGAAGTAGTGTGCCCTTGCTCTCCACACTTACTACATTTGAGCTTATGGGGACACCTTTTGAAACATTGATAAGCTGTATGTCCCTTTTTGTTACAATAAAGCATTTAAGGTTATGTTTCATAACAAGAGCCTCATTTGATGTAGGAGGAGAAGTAGATGTAGATCCTCCATTCTTCACACATAGTCGTTGATCTTCTTCAAGGAGAGCCACCTTGATGACTTTGAAGGTAGGGTTGGGAAGGTGATTTAGGGTGGTGTGACAAGGTTGGAGAACTCATCGGGCATCGCCTTGAGAAGAACCACACGACGGATTCCTCCTCTTCGATTCTTGCATCAATGCTTGCAAGTTGTCCCATTGTGCTCTTCATGTTACTTATGAAGCCTCGAAGGGACTCTCCACTCGTCATTTCTAGGCTAAAAACTTTCACAGTTGAGAGAGATACGGGAGTGAGTGCCCTTTGCTCCATACAACTTTGCCATCTCGTTCCACATTGCCTTCATGGTCTTCATGTTGGTCGCATGATGGATGAGCTTTTTGGCCATATATAGAGCTATAAGGGATTGAGCTCATTCATCATTTTCCAAAAGTTTGGAATCATCAAAATACACCACCTTTGTGCCTTTCACCAAAGGCCACAAACCCTCGCTCATGAGAGCATACCGAACTTGGACTTGCCAAGTGTGAAATCCTTATCCATCAAACTTGTCGATGGCATGTGTATCCTTCAACATGATGCTGATGGGGAGGTAGGAGAGTTCTTACTACTTGCCTTATAGAATAGCAAGAGCAATGTCTAGCTCCTTTTATAAACCGGGTATCCCAACACGAGAGAGGAAAAACAAGCTTAATGATTTCAAAAGTAAATACATGCTTATGGAAAAACACAATAAAGAATTTCATATGAATAAGGCTTTAAATCTAATCAAGGCATGGGCATGTGAAAAAGGCTTGTCATTTTAATGAAAAATTACTCTTAATGGATAAAAGGCACCCACGAGTCATGGCATGGAGAAATGAGCATGTTGCTATAGCCTGCTACCTTGTGGATGCCTGGATTACCTTGTGGGTCACCACCTCTTCCAGCTATACAACCAGTCGCGTGGAACACCTCGCTTTGATGGGGCTGGACCAGGTTAACTTACACTAACCATGGGTCATCACTTGCAAATGACACTGCCACCTAAGCTCTGTTGGACACCAACAAGTGAAGTCGCCATCAACTCTGCCAGGACACCAATGAGTTCCTGAAGTTCAACACTAGTTGTTGTTGCGATGCCAAGGTCCTCATCAGCTTCTAGCAGTTTTGGCTAAAAGGGTCGATAAGCCTCGGCACACGGAAGGTAATGCACGCAAGGTGTTGTTGAGGATGATGCAAAGTGGCTGGGTGAATCATGTAGCAAGGCTTGCAAAGTCGCACGATGTAGAATGGCTGGAGTCGCCTCTAGAAAGCAGGAAGCCGCTGAGAACACTTGAGCAAGATAGGCTTGGAGGAGAGACCCTTGATACAAGACTCGCTCTGATACCATGTGACAAATAGTGGATGAGACGCAACAGAAGAAAAAAGAGATAAGGTGGAGAGAGAGAGAGAGAGAGAGAGAGAGAGAGAGACGATGTAGCAAAAAACTTATCAATGTTTTAGCTAAAAACACCTCAATTGAATTATATTCAATATTCCTCTTTTGAATAAAAGAATTCATGGGATTTACAGAAATCAATTCCACTTTTGATAAATAGTCATAAATTGAATTATACTCTCCCACCACTCATAGGATAAGGTATCCATGTTTGTAGCACCTCAAGGGTTTCATTCTTTTTCCAAATGAAGATATAATCTATGTCCTAATCATGAGCCATTCTAGTTTCTCTCATGAAGGGTTTGCCAAGAATGTAGTCATAGGTATTGGGATGTTGAGAAAATTTTATCACCACAAAAGAGTGGTAGAAACCTAGACCAAAAGTATTGATTCTCAGATTTTGCGAAAGCAAAAATGGGTTTTGTTATGGCCCTATCACAACAACCGGTAGTGTTAAGTGAATGTTGCCCCCACTTCACAGCACTACTTGGTAATGATACTAATTTTAGCTCCTCCATCTAGGATAGTTGTAACTTGATTGTCCTTGTATTTTACAGGGAGGATGGCATTTCTTTTCATCATCACTCTCAAAGTAGTGGCCTAGCTCATTCATTGATAGTTTCAAAAAAGCTTAGTGGGCCACCTCTTTCCTAGAAAGTTCCTTATGATTCTAAAGAGTATTGAAGTGGTTGTTCTTCCATGCTCGTTTTTAATCTTCCATACATCCAATCCTTTGGGCTTCCTTGCAACAACGAGCTAATATAAATATGGACTTAGGAGGAAAGGAAGGCGATGAGTCCTATTATATCTCTAAGTGTATGTCCATTATCACTTACAAAGCTTTTGGGGCTGGTAATGGTATATGGAATATGTATAGGCTCCTTTAAGTGGCACTCTTCTATCATCACCCAAGAGCTTGGAGGCAATGACTTTAAAAATTTTATCCTCATTTCCTAATACGTGTTCCAAGCCTCCTTGGAACACGGGTTATGGAATGAACTGGTTTAATGGACTATATCATTTCCTGATCTTCTCATGAGTAAGGTGAATTTGGCCTCTACATGGGCATCCACTCCAATAGTGGTGGGGACTACTGGGAGGTTCTAGCGTCCATTTGTGCTTAGCATGCCCTTACCAATCCTTGGGCTACTTCTAGCCTGTATTTTTTCTCAATTAGAATGGGGTATTCTGCTAGCTTCTTAGATAGGTTGCTAGGATCTATGACTAGTTCATCTTCGTCCTTAGTGGGCTAAGGATTCACTTCTCCCATTGAAGAGGATGAAGAGGATGAAATTGAAGTCCTTGCTTGAATCCTCTTGAGCTATCATGTAGTCTTCCCCTTATCCTATCTTCTGGTCTTAGGGGCAACTCTAGCATTTTTTGACACTTTATTAGCTATGCTGGTAGGAATCGAGCTAGTTTTTGTGCCCTTTGAGTATAGGAATCTGAAGCTTATCTAGCTTTGTGAGTAGTGAATCTCCTTCTATTTTGTATTCTAATCACCACATCGAGAGAAACCATTGATAATAGCCCATCCTTGGACACTTAGCAAGATAAGGCTTGTTCTTGGTTTATGCTCTTGGGTTGGGCCTGGATTAGATGCTCTTAATGGGCAATCCTTATACCTATGATCAATGCCATAGCCCATGTAGAGTGGTACTAATGGTTGTGGGTTGGTCAGTGAGGTGGGGCTATCATAGCCTCCTCTTGATGGGAGACACTGCCACTTGGGTGAGGCCCCTTGTAGTGATAGTAGTGTAGCGGGCAAATACGGTATCCATATATGGGATCCTAAGGCATTGATGTCCCTCCCCCTATTGGAATGCATAGCGGCCATATAAACAAATAGACACTATCACCATCTTGAACATAGTGACTTAGGATTTTCCTTGGGGGACTCTAAGCCTCTAGGGGTTCTAGGTAGTTAGAATCCCCCCCTATTCCCTCTTCCTCCCCCTAACATATTTATGTTAGGATCAATTGGTTCACGCAGGTCACCCGGGAGAATGGGTGGCAACATTGGAGGTGGTAGGGGTAACTCTAGGACTCCTAGCACTCCTCTTTGAGGCACGTGTTTCCCTGACTAGCACTGTTGCCTATGTGGTTGACTCTCATAGAGCAATGGGAAGTATTATGATTTCCTACCCTTATGTAGTATGCACACTAGATTCCTCCTTGTCTTAGTCTTAGGTGGGGGAATTCTATGCTTGTGTGGCTAGCATAGCATATTGAACACCAGACTAACTCACGATGACTAGGGTATAAATGTGGTTAGCCTATGTTGTCTTTCCTTACCCTAACCTTCAACTACTCCATTATTAAAGCATGGCTACTGCTATAGGTCTTCTCTAGAGTTGGTGCGGCATGTGGCTCTTTCCCTTTGTCATCAATCTTTGTAGGCATTGTGCCAAAACATGCTTCGTATGGGGCTCCTTCAGGGAGATTGGTTTTATGCAAGGTTGAATCAAGGATCCCTTCCAGGAATCTCCTAGTTAACTATTCGTTAGAGAATTTATCATTGTAAAAACATCAAGAGTGAAGGTATCTCACTCTGTCAAACATCAAGAGTGGAGGTATTCACTTTGTTTGTCAGAGAATTGTCATTATCAGAATATCGAGATTGAATCTATCTCACTTTAATTATCAAAATATCGAGATTGAATCTATCTCACTTTAATTATCAGAGAATTTATCATTATTAGAACATTGAGAATGGAGGTATCTCACTCTATTAATGTAGTCTCTTATGGATTCATTCTCTTGCTACTTGTTGACGGGTTCACTAACAAGAATACCCAATTGTAAAAGCAGTCTTTAGGGTGTCAAAGTTATCCTTGTCTTCCATGGTGAGGCCAAAGGCACTCACCCTTGCTAGGTCATCAAGACAACCACATTTATCACACATTTGATCAAACACTTCCAAGTGTGCAATGGGATACTCGATCCCATTTAACTTTGGCATCAATTTTGCGATTTGCATAGGTTTGATTGTATTTTGATGTCTAGTGTTTGGTCCAATTGCTTGCAAAAAATAGAGGTGGTGTTGTTTGTGAGCCCCATTGCTATCCCTCCCTATTTGGGCTACTATCCTCAAGATATCTTTAGTGGTTAAAGTAGCCCAGGTAGTGGTGTGGGTAGAGGTTGAGGTAGTGGTGTATGTAGAGGTTGAGGTAGTGGGGCTATGAGAGTGATATTATGGGTATGGGTAAAGAGCATGGCATATATAGGATATTTCTCTTACCCTTGAGACAAGTTGGGGTATTGCAGAGGGTATCCATGTAAGGTTGAGTCATGCTAAGGTATGTATGCCCCTCCCAATGCTAGGTCTATTCCAAAGCTCCCTGCTCCATGTTATAAGTTTCCCATTATAGTGTACCTAGGAGTTTGGGTAGCCCTCTGGTCATATTGAACCTGAATCCCCCTTCACTACTACTGGGGTCTAATGCTTCTAATCTTGAAGATACTATAGGCCTCTAAGATACTATAAGCGTCCAGGCTATTCCAAACACTCCAAGGTTCATGTTTTGAGAGCTAGGCAAGCCAAAGCTACTGACACATAAACATTGTTTCTGTAGGCCATGCCAATTTTGGTTCTAGGAGGGATTACTCCTTATTAGTCCTTCCTCAAGTGGGTTGGTCCTTCTCATTCTTGACCTAGACTTTGGAGTGGAGGTCTCCATGTTTTGCCTTTCTAGCGGATGGGGTTGCTAGGCTTGATAATGTCTCTAATCATGTCCATAAAACTCGTTTTAGATCCATACAAAGGCTCAGAAGAGAGAGGCTCCCAGTAATAGGCCTCACTCAAGCTAGCATCTTTAGGGTTTCTTGGAGACTGCGATGCATAAAGAGGTTTCTCTTAAGGAGGTGCCATTTATTCAGTGTCATTTGTTGAGGCACTCTCTTTTAGTGGGGGATCAAGTCCAAAAATCCTTCTTAATCTTATATAAATATAAGGGTGATTAGCTTAGTAGAGTATACCCTTTACTGACATGTCATGTGGTGGCCCCTAGAACTTTGGGATTCAGTTATATTTTTTATGTTTTGAGTTGTGAACGTGCATTCATAAGTTAAGAACATGCATTCCCACTTGGGTACATTCATTGGCTAGTGCGTTGGGAACATGCATAGGGATTTGTGAACGTACATGGCCAAGAAATATGGAAACATGCATGGATAAGTCTTGTGAACATGTGTGGTAATGTGCAAACATGCATGGCTAAGTGTATGTGGACTTGTGAATGTGAATTCACACGTGAGAATGTACATTCCCTCTATGAGATATGCATACATAATTTTGACAGGTCTGCCACTTGTAGTGGTGGAAGTCTTCACCATATGATGGTCAGTTTTCAATCGTTTTCATCATTATGAACATTTATGGGAAGAATATTATCTGACCTTTCCTTAATGAGAATATTATGCAAATTTTCCCTGTCAACTTAGGAATATGTGTTCCTAAGCCCAGTCGAGTACGTACGCAGTGAACATGCATTCTTAGGCTCATTCGAGTACGTAGTGAACTTGCATTCTTAGGCTCAGTCAAGTACATACACATGTGGTCCAAAAATTTAGGCCCTTACTCTTCTTAATGGTGCATGTTTTTGGATTTTTAATTCAATAGGATGCTTTAGGTTTTCCTAACCTATCTAATGATATGCTCAATAGAACTTAATGGTTTTTCAATAAAGATTAATGGTGAGATTAACTCCTAAAATAAATAAAAACTTAGTTTGCAAATGCAAGAAGGAAAGAGAAAGAATAAATGGAAATAGAACACTTACTTGTAATCATGTAACTTAAGCTTAAAGGGTTGCTGCTCTATTGGAAACAGGGTTGTAGGAATGCACACACACACACACGCGTGCGCACACAATGGAGACTCTCAAGGGAGCACACAATGAGATGATAGAGAGATAATGAACGTGTGTTGTACAAAGATGATAAGTATACCCCAAGATGGGTGTATACTAGCACGAGGGAAAAAACCTCCTAAAGAAGGAAAAAGTGCCTCTGCTCTAGTCCTAGTGTGTTTACATATATCACTACCAAATATGCCTACAAATCTCTCTTGGGAGTAATGATGTAAACAAGGAGTGAGCCGGCACAAAAAGTATAGAGATGTGCCAGGCTATTTGGACTATGAGAGGGAGGCTAGACTAATCCCCAAAGGAAAGTAAATTCAAAGCTTTGCAAAAAGCTTCAAACTTCTCTCATGAGAAAGCCTTCGTTGATGAAGAAATCTGCCATGTTGTCCTGTGTTGGCACATAAGCCAAGCTTCCCCTGCAGAGTCTCTCTCCTTGACATAATTATAATGCACCTCAATGTGTTTTATGCAAGCATGAAAAACTGGATTCCTCACAACAACTGTCATAGTGCTCTAACCATTAGTAAAGATGGTAGTGGCTAAGGACTCACCGATAGCGAAAATAGCAATAAGGCATTTAAGCCAAACACACTTGTTAGCAAGGGCCTTCTATTTCTTTGTGGTTATTGTAGCCTTGGGGACATGGTTCTCTTGATGTCAGTATCTGATTTTAATGTTATCATCAAATCAATACCTCTTAATATGAGCTTCTTCTACCAACCCTTTGATCTTAGAGCCTTCTCAGTAGTGTCTTGTGCTTCCTCTTCTACTCAGGCCTTCTTTGGCAAGTGCGAGAGTGAGTGCTCTTCTGCTTCTTTTCTCCCTTGAAATGCTTGGGTGGAGGTCTGCCCCTCTGAGGGCCTTTGCATTGGTGCGGACAACTATTGATGTGATTTTAGCCCCAAATAAATGATACTTGTCAAGGGGATTCCTACCCCAAGGTACTACCCTCCCAAGGTTAGCAACTATTGAGGAGTCTTGCCCCTAGGTACTAGCCTCCCAAGGTTAGCAACTTCTCCAACTCTTTGTATACTATTTCTACAAAATTCTATAATGCGGCCTCTACATCTTGCTCCTTATAAGCTCAATAGAATTTAAGAAGTATTCATGTGTCTACCTCCTCTGTAAAATGTTTGGCTTGTAAATTGAGAAATAACTGCATATTGCTTTTGTCGGGTTGACAAAGTACAAACATCAATCCAGTGAGGCTTTACTAACTTAGTGGGGCCAAATAAAACTGCCCTTTCCACCTATGTGGCATTCTGTTTTATCCATGGATGGCTCACCTGGGCAATCTTAGTGCATTTTGCACTGCTTTTATTATCAGCCTCAAAGTCACCCTTTGCATACCTTGGCCTTGGGCTCATTCCACATGCAATGCTTTGGTTGTTTAGTCATGAGATGCCATTGCTTGGAAGCATCTAAGGAAGTCCATTCCCCATGGCAATAGTCTAAAACATTGAACGAGACTACTTTCCATAGGAGCCTACTAGCATTAGCATCCTCAAGTACAAGCATGTGGCAGTAGCAACTAGTGGATAGCACCATTGTATAATAGGCTTTCTCGGCGTGACCATACTTGACATGAAACTTTAGCATGTAGCCATTCACCATCTCAAGCTCTTTGGCTCTGAAATACCCCTCTCTCTTTTTGCACTGATTTGATAAGGGATTTGTTGGGTATTTTGGAATCTCTTATGTCTTGTGTGTCCACCCAATGTACCTATTGTTCGTGTGTGTGTGTGTGTGTAACCATCTATATGTGTTTGTATAGGTGGGAACATTTCATATATGTGTAAGTGTGCCTACATATGTATGAACATCATCCAATGTACCTATTGTTCGTGTGTGTGTGTGTGTGTAACCATCTATATGTGTTTGTATAGGTGGGAACATTTCATATATGTGTAAGTGTGCCTACATATGTATGAACATCATCTTATCTGGATAAGATAAATGTATGCTATGTGTCATGTCCTCCATATGTGTATGATTTATGTGAGTCAAAAGATAAGGTTTGTAGCCTATAAAAGCATGTACTTAGTGTACTTAAAATCAATCTAATCAAAGTACTATTGAGTCAATGTGCAACATCCTCTCTCTCTCTCTCTCTCTCTCTCTCTCTCTCTCCATAATGATTTGCTGTGAAGATTTTTCAGTTGAGAGATCGACTTTTGATTTCCCGATTTATTTTTTTTAAATTCTTCACCGTTGATGGTTCTTTTTCAGTTTGGTTCTTTTTCGAGTTTTTTTTTCTACCTGACCTTTAGTTGTTTTGATTGCTATGGTTACTTCTGGGCTCTCCATTTTTTATTGTCTCAAAATCGTTCCGTGGTCTTGGGCTATCACTTGGCTCAAAGTGTCGTTTTCCATTTCATAGACCTCCTCGATCTTAGAGTTCTTTCTAGTCTCAAATTTGTGGTTGCCTTCATACCTTTTTGTGTACGAGCATGGTCGAACTTGAACTACCATGGGTGTGTAGATCTCGATCTTAAAGTCTCGTTCTTTAATGTGCTGAGCACGCCATTCTTTTCTCCAGTTTTGTGTTACCTGTCCCCCGAATGTGCCCTAGAACTGGTCCCTCTTCCTCTCGTCAAGAACATTAGCACGAGTGTGATTTACCTTCTAGTCAAGGTCCTGCCAAAGCCAGCACCATCATCTTTCAGAAGATTTCTAGCTTCGGAAGGTGATTCCAACTTTCCACCACCCAAGAGACAACAAGGTCAACCTCAGGATATGGGAAGTTTCAGAATGGAAGAAAGGTCCTTTTCCCGGAACTCAATCCCCTGGAATTCAACTTCAGAAGTTCCACCCTTGAACAAAGAACCTTGAACAAAGAAGTGAAATGCTATAACTGTCAAGGATTTGGACATCGCAGTATGGATTGCCCAACTCCTTTTGGATCAAGGTTTGCGGGGCAGGTTAGTCAGGGACCAAGATTCCAGACTCTAGCTCCTTCCTTCCAGAGTAATCAAGTTCCCTTTCGTCAAAATCAAGGAAATCCCATGTTTCTCCAAGATTGAAAACATTGTCTATTTAGTGTTCCATGGTGAGCCTTAGATTTGGGGTCAAAAAGTCTAAGGTAACTACCACTTCAAGACTATATACTAGCTTAAACGATGTGTGGTTGTTTATGACTTTATAGACTATTCTATAGGCCCAAAGTGCAGTCATTAACCTTCTATCCCAATTATGTGACTCTCAACTTGCCCACCATTATGTGGCTATTCTATAAGCCCAAAGTGCAATCATCAACCTTCTATCCTAATTACGTGGCTCTCAGCTTACCCAACATTATGTGGTTGACTTCATGTTCGCTATCATAAACTCTCCTACCAACTCTTTCATGGCTTTGTTCAAGAAGTGAGCACCTTGAACATTTACAATTTCAATTGGGTAACCAAACCTTTTTATAATTAATTCATGTATGAACCAAGACGTGTTCCAATCGCAGTTGTCTCTGATAAAGCCTTTGCTTCCGTCCACTTAGTGACATAGTCCATTGTTACAACTATGATGTACAAGTTTAGCCTTGGGGTCACCTTTTTGAAAGGTCCTATTAAGTCTAGATAACTAATATGTTTACGTTTATAAGATAAGTGAAAAGCAATACACATGTCGCACATGGAAGATCTTGTCTATATCATCTCAAAATATTATTGTTTCAAATTATTTTGTTAGTCATGTGTCAAATGATCATACATATTATTTATGCACACTTGTGCGTAACATTGCTATATTCCTAACACATATATTAGAAAAATTTTGATATTTACACTTAATATGTAAATAAGCTTTAGTGTTTGAGCTATTTTTATAAAAGTGAAAAAGCAAGCCCAATCTTATAAGCACAACTATTAATAGCTCCTCAGACTATTTATTGAATACAATTCTTAAAATACTCATGTCTTGAAAGTGAAAACTACACGCATTAAAGAGGAGATTGCACCCAATAGTGTGTGGATGTTAATATTGCTCAATTTTTCTTATTTTATGTTATGCTATGCTCTATCATATCAATTTGATTCAAGTCTATTCTTTAATCTTCGATGTATATGTAAGTTTTTAATTATTTCTTCGATAAGTACATGAGGTCTCGTGAACAATCCATGAGAAATGCAATTAGCTGAAATAAGAAACAATCTACATGTGATGAAAAAGGTGATTCTTTAAGATGAAACATTTCTTGATTATGGTGATTGCATCAAGGAAAGCAACCCATACCAATAAGTATCAATAATCCGTTGCCATGAGCATCAGTTAGGGCTGATGTAGTGTCCAATTCAAGTATCACAATCAATCATAAGCTTACAATCAAAATGACTAAATTGCCAAGGGTCCTAAGAAGCCAAGCCAAGTCCAATTCGAATATCACAGTCAGTCATTAAGCTCACAATCAAATTGACAAAACTGCCAAGGGTGGGGAGCTCCTAAGAAGCCAAGCCAACAATGGACTTTTTGATAAGGAATATAGTTGTAACTTGTCATCCATGCTCTCAGATGATTATGGTCTTGTATGCTTTTCAAATGTTTGTATATTTTTTCATAGTTACATGTTTAAGAGGCACACCTATTTTCATGTAAATAAAAGTTTTCATTAAAATCAATTTTATCTCAAATTCTTTTAATGAATTCCCTCAACAATGCAGAAAGTTAGCATTTCCGTATTTAAAAATTATGCAATAGGCGAAGTCTAATTTAATGATAGAAATCGATGAATCCTGTACGTGCAGCGAAAAAGTGTGACGTTGAAATTGTATTGTATCACCAGTTCGAATACAGTAAATATCACGAGATAATAATGGAGCATAAAAGCTATGAAAGTAAGTCATTCAGTATGGGTCATTATGGACTGTCAAAACTCCTCTTGATACCAAGCTCATGAGTGACCATGAACCTTTCCAGTTCAGCATCTATTGTGCCATGCTGCTCATCAACTTCTGCAAGCTTGCAACTATCTCACACTGGTAGCAAGCTAGATTGAACACTGCCTCCTTGGCTTGAGGCATGTTCACTCTCAAGAATGCCCACAACTGATATGGCCATTGGATTGAGCGTATAAAGATTTCAAGCGAATTCAATCCCACAGAGTAACATCGAGGAGGGTAGACCAGACACCTAAACTATTTCAAGAGGCGGGCATTGACAAGCTTTATGGAGCTTTCAATCATTTAGAACCCCATCTGCAGTAGATACCATCAAGTAACTTGGTGCAAGAAGAGAATTATAATGAAACCATGATAAATTTGCCATTGGGTAATTCACTACCATCATTTTTCATTATCTAAATGCCTCCTGAGCGAAATGCTATCAAAGTCTGTTTTCTTTTTAATGATGATATCCATTCCCCAGCCATCACTTACCTCACCAACATGATATAAGGCCACTCAACCACATCATATGTCATCTTGTGCTACAGAAAATATAATGATCACTCTAAAGCATTGGCATTCCAAGCTTGCCCCCAAAAAAACACACAAGCACCAAACTTTTTTCAATGCAAAAAAAGGGGAAAAAAAAACATCATGATCCATCTAGTCGATAGTGGCCTTAAAGAAACACAATCAACATCAAACTTGAGCTTTTTTCAAAACAATCAAGCCTGTTCCAGCTGCAGCAACATCCTGAACTCTTCAGTCGTGTGAAGGCACAATGCAGCAAATACTTCCGAGGGTTCAAGTCTCCACATGCTACGAATGAGGGCAAGAGAGGAGCCTCCCAACTGTGAGTGGTAACACAAAATGAACTGCAAAAAAAAAACAAACAAACAAACAAACAAACAAACAAACAAACAAACAAAAAAACAAAAAAAAAACTTCTCAGCTAGCTTCCTCTTCAGAGCCTTTTAAATAAGATGTCTCTGACTCATCTGCAATATGCCCTGCACCACTGCCTCCATTGCCACCCGATGTACCATGGCCAGCTTCTGCAGCTGATACAATATCTGACTTAGCCCCTCCACTCAAACCCCTGCTTGCCTGTACACCATCGCCTGTGTTCCCACCACGGCCAAAGTCATGGAAGCCTCCAGATGTAAGAGAATTGTTCCCTCCCATGCCTGACTCAGAAGCCATACCACTAGGAGCATTAGGGCCCCCTGAGTTCATTCCATGCTGTGCCTGCATGGCCTGTTGTTGATGTTGCACATGATGCAGCGATGGATATGATTGTTGGGTATATTGAAGAGGATTCCGCACAGCCATGAATGACTGCTGTGCCATCTGCTGCTGAGCTTGCTGATGAGCCACGTAATGCACTCCAGGCTGCATGACAGCAGCTTGAGGAACCTGCCGGGCAGCATCACAAAATACGTTCCTCGAGGTCTTAGTGCATGTTTATTTGAGCCAATTCACCTCATCAAGAACGTCAACCATAAGAACTGACTTATTGATGAAACACACCTGTGCTGCATGAACAGGAGGTGGTTGAGGCTGTGAGTCAGCAATAGCAGCCAAATACATAAGATTGGCCTGCAACCTTGCTTGATATCTGCATCACAAGATGGTCAGTGTCATGATGCCTAAACAAAATCTCTTAAAGCTTTTGTTTCCACTTTACTGCATGTCACATGCACAGCATGTGGACATGCCCAGTTTTAGCCTGTGATTAGGAGCTTTTTGGGGCAGAAAACAGCTCAGTTTAATACTAGATAATTTTCCAAGCAGCAGTCAGAAGGAGCTGGAAGGAAATTATGGGTAGTTTGGCATTTTATGTGTATTTATGCTTTGTCCTAAACTGGCCGCCTGTAGGTACAGCTATTTGGGAGCCTATAAATAGCTAAGTTCATTCCCTTTTGTATTCATCTGTTCCGTAGGCTTTTGGGGCAGAGGTCATAGCTGACAGCTGGCCAACTGTGGGTAGGGGTATTTGGGAGCCTATAAATAGGCAAGTTCATTCCCTTTTGTGTTCATCTGTTCCCTAGGCTTTTGGGACAGGTCATAGGCATAGGAGATTCCTTTTGGGAGGCCACAAGGCCAGGATCAATGTATATATTGATGAATATATGGAAAACTTTTTCAGCAGCATCTCTCTTCTCTCCATTAATCTTTGCACGGAAAAGAGATCCTTCTATTAGTTACCAAGAAAAATTGCCACACAAGCAAACGGGCCAAATACAAGCAGTTCTTCCGCATGTGACACTGCATTAACTACCTGCAAAAAACCACACACCAAAAAGATCCAGTGATATAGAGAGCTAGAAAATTCCCACAAACAGTGTAAGCAGCCCCAATGCCTTGCCCCTCCGACCTCCCTCCTTTGTGCTACCTTTCCCCTGTTGCACCTTCTTCTCCCGACTTCTTCCAGCCCCCCTATTTTCTTGTTCTGCCCCCCAGGTCCTATTAGTTACCAAAAAGAACTGCCACACAAGCAAAGTACAAACTCCGCTCCATTGTCAATGAGAAATGGGCCAAATACAAGCAATTCTTCCACATGTGACACTGCATTAACTACCTGCAAAAAACCACACACAAAGAAGATCCAGTGATATAGAGAGCTAGGAAATTCCCACAAGTAGTGTGAGCAGCCCCACTGCCTTGCCCTCAGCCCTCCTTCCTTTGTGCTACCTTTCCCCCGTTGCACCTTCTTCTCCTGACATCTTCCAGCCCCCCTATTTTCTTGTTCTGCCCCCTAGGTCCTATTGGCACACACAAACCTAGTGTTAGGGTTTGTGGGCCAATGGAAGCTCTCTCTCTCTCTCACACACACACACACACAGAGGAAGCAAATCAATAGAGAGAGAGAGAGAGAGAGAGAGAGAGAGCTTCCATTGGCCCACAAACCCTAACACTAGGACCTAGGGGGCAGAACAAGAAAACAGGGGGGCTGGAAGATGTCAGGAGAAGAAGGTGCAACGGGGGAAAGGTAGCACAAAGGAGGGAGGGCTGAGGGCAAGGCAGTGGGGCTGCTCACACTGCCTTGCCCTCAGCCCTCCCTCCTTTGTGCACTATGCACTATGCACACACACACACACACAGAGGAAGCAAATCAATAGAGAGAGAGAGAGAGAGAGAGAGAGAGAGGGAGAGGGCGTCACATGCACTATGCACTGTAGTGCATGGTGACAAGATGGCTCATCATCAGTGCATCATTGTAGTATTGTACAGCAATAGACCCCTTTAGGATAAGAAAATGTCATATGCCGTGGCCCCATTGTAATCCTCAATCCAAGATATGTCAGGCACGAGCAACGTAGGTCATTCCTCAGCCTTAGAGTGTCGACCAGTCAGTCAAGTGCCTTAACCCACTTGGAGAGAATCATTCATGCATGTAGAGTCAGTAGAAGCCTTAGAGTTTGCATCAGATCATGGTCTGCATTTGCATAGATTCATCCCATATGCATATAGACCATTGTAGAAGCCTTATAACATTATTCAGCATTTTTTTGCATTATTTTATCATTTTATTTCAGCATTTTATCATGACCAAGTCTTGTAGCATTTAATGCGACAGTCAGCCAGCTCTATAGCCAGCCAACCACCAGCCCCATGATCATATAAATAGCATCGCTTGCATCATTCCATCTCATCTCCACATTCAAGCATAAGCGATTCAGCATTCAGCATCTCGCATCTACATCGCTTGGAGCATATAAGCATACATCATCATCAAACGCATCATCAACAATCAGCCCAAGGAAGAAGCGCTTCAGCCCTTGCGTTTCTCAGCCTACAGCAGATTTCAGCATTCATCCAGTCATTGCTTTTCTCCATCCTCCCGGGAGAAGGTAAACGCAGCATATTCATTCATTCATCTTGCATATTCACAGCCTAGAACAGTCCCAAAACAGCCCATCCCTCAGCCACAATTTGGAGCCTTCCTACAGCCCCTTGGAAGAGTGCATTGGCCTTGAGATTGGACATCATTGGTGCTTCTACAGCCATGAACAGTTCAGCCCGACTCTTGGTCTTTCGAAGGTCTTATGTTTGGCTTATCTACAGTCCCAATTCAGTTATTATCTTCAAAGTAATAAAACAACTACTCCTAGCAATAGGAGGGGGGCCTTCAGTGGGTAATTTGGGACCCAATAAGGTGTACAGATTTATCTCTCTCTCTCATCTCTTAAATTGTGAAATGATAAAGTGGATTGCTAAAGACTCACGAAACTCGGGATAAAGAAGGCGGTGTGAGAGTTTATGTGACAGGATTCTACATTTACACATAATTCCGCTGCATGTTACATTGGTATCAGATTCAGCTTGTCCACACACACTGCATCCTAGTGTGAGAGCATCCTTGGATGGTAGCATGACCACTGACTTCAGTAAAATGTCTACACAGGAGAGTACACATCAGCAAGAAGATGTCTCCCTCGAAGGAGACCATTGTCTTCCACCAACAGCAGATACCATAGCTCTATACTCCGAGCACAAAACCAACTTCTCATGGAGCATCTCCAACTCTTGGAGGCAACCGTAGCAAAACCCACTCCACCGGCTACCCCCGACTTCATCTCCCTCTTTTTTTTTTTCCGAGAAAAGATCCTTTCATTAGTTATATAAAAACGCCCGTAGGGCTACAAAAGATCTCTCCTGCTCCTAAGAGAGAGAAGAGCCGCGAATACGTCATGGCAGCCCGGGAGACTCTCCCTAGGTGCTGCAAAATACAAGCATCAGTACAAAGAACTGAGCGGCTAAATCATACAATAGGGGGGGGGAAGAGCCAAACAGGTGGCCTGTAGTGCCAACGGGGGGATCCCGTGTGTAAGGTGTAGAAAGGGCCACAGCGCCAAGTGGTGTGAAAGGCCTGGCGCCGTAAGATCGCCTCATCCGAGTCTCCCCGGATGCGGTCGTACTGTCCTCGCAGGGTGTGGATCAACTCCTGCCAAATCCCCCGTACAGTCTCTGCTGGTGGCTCCAATCTCCCCTCAAAGGCCGTAAAGCACCGGGCCCTCCAGGTGAACCAGATGGTGAGGCTGCTGAGGAGCTCCCATCGTAAATCCCTCTCCTGTGTCCAACTGGCGGACGAGAAATCCGGTGCCGGAACCAGGCGAGGCTGGCCCCTAATAAATCTGATGGCCTGACTGCCCTGCTCCATCTCATAGCCCATAGCAGGCCCTGACGAAGTTGACCAAGCAGCGGCACCCCACGTAAACGTACCCTCTGGAGAGAGGGGGGCCAGAATACGCAGCATCCGCAGCCAAATCTGCTGTGCCTGAGGGCAGTCCCAAAGGCAATGTCTCTGTGTCTCCATAGGGTGGCCGCATCGAACGCAGGCCGCCGGAAGACCGCTGTAAACAAGCCAAGTGCCAACTGCTGAGCCCCTGTGGGCGACCAGCCACTGAAAAGCCGAGATCCTGCGGGCCTGCCGACTAGCCCAGAGCCGAGCCCAGAAATCCTCCAGGAACTCCTGTGAGAGTCCCTGCAATCGCCAATGCCCCGCTGCCGCTGGAGAAACCGTCCTCCTCGCCGTCAAAATATGCCATCCTAGCCGAACAGTATACTGGAAAAAGGTGATCTCTGTGGCCTCAAGGGATGCATAAGGATCATGCCACTCGTACTCCCCGGGGTCCCACTGTAGCCGGGCCAAGGGGCGCGCTGCATATGCCCATATGCGCCAATCCGGGAGCACATCAGCAGGGTCGGGGTCAATATGCCACTTTCGAGAAGCGGCAGCCACTACCCGAATCCTCTGAAAGGTGCACTCTGCAACCAAAGGCGACTCCACCTCCACTCTCTGGAGTCTGCCCTCATCCTGAATCTCATAGTAGAGGCATCTGCCATCCTCAGTGCTAGCTCTGACAGCAATCAGGATCTCCAACTGTGTAAAGGCTCCCATCCACCGTGGGGCCACTGGCTCGAGAGGCGTGAACCACTCTGTTGGGGTAAAGGCGTTATGCCCACCCTTATAGTGTGTACAAGCCCATAAGTTATAGTACATAGTACACTTAGTACTTTTAATGTACTAAGTGCACTATGTGTACTAGTGCAATATACATGTGTGATAGGGGAGTCACACACTCATGCCTCATGAGTTGACTTATCCCCACAACTCTCTCTCTCTCTCTCTCCCTTGTGCTTCTCTGTGTATGTCTCTCACATGACCTAACCCTAATTCTCCCATCAACTGGTATCAGAGCTTTGGTCACCAAGTTCCCCTCCCTCTCATCAAGAATTGTTTGCCCTTTTGCTGGTCGTTTTTTGCTCATTCTGTGAGTCGCCCTTTTGCTGGTCGCCTTTGTGCAGCGCTGGTCGCCTTTGTGCAGCGCTGGTTACTGGTCGACTGTGTGACCAGTCGCAGGCAGGTGGGTGGAGAGAAGCAGCAGCGTGGGCAGGCGCATCCACGCTGCCCAGCAAGCGAATCCACGCTGCCCAGTAGCAGCAGCTGTGCCATAGCCCGAGGCATGCGTGCCCATGCGTACAAGCGAGGGTCGTGAGGCAAAGACCAACGAAAGCAATAGCAAACCGCCTTGGACGTTGGTCAGCAGCGGGAGAAGCAGAACTCAGAGTGGTGAAGAGGCGGGGGCACATCTACGTGCTCAGCACTGCCAAAACCAAGCATAAGCAGCGCCAAGGCTTCTCTACCCTCGGCCCCTGCACCTGGACGCAGGCAACCAGATAGCGCAAAGGGTTTCCCTGCCATCTGTGTGCTGGAGAAATTGGAAAGCTAAAAAGAGCATCAACACAAACGTGTCCCCACTTTTCTTCTACAACAACAAAATTCAGCCTGCAAATTCAAACAGAAATCAGAAATCAGAGGTATTTTTGCTTCAATTTTGCGAATTTCTTATCAATTAAATCAATTGAGCAAGTACAGGTGCTCAATTGCTCAATTTTTGAGCAAAATTGGCAAAATTAAGTGACATTGGTCACAATCAGGATCAATTTGCAGAAAATTGGTCACAATCAGGATCAATTTGCAAGAAATTGAATGTCAAAATTTGGGGCTTTTTATGTAATTGTGCAATTAAGCACTCATACATGCTGTATGATGTGAAAAATCGCACATTTGGGCAGAATTGCAGCAAATTGCAGTGCAAATCAAGGGGCTTTTGTGCCGATTGGTTGATTTGCATGCAGGCAATCGCATTTGATGCTGTGGATAATGTGTTGATGCCTTACAAGCACTCAATGTGCCTGTAAATCAAGGGGCTTTCATTATTTGGATGTATATGTGGCCAGGGGGAAGCATCGTGAACACTCTGGATGCCTTCATGTGCGTCAATGTACCATGTATGATCAGAAATTGATCTTAAATCAAGGGGCTTTCATGTATTGGATGTATATGTGGCCAAGGGGAAGCATCGTAAACACTCTGGATGCCTTCATGTGCGCCAATGTACCATGCATGATCAGAAATTGATCTCAAATCAAGGGGCTTTTCAAGTTTGTATGCTTGTTGAGCTTGGCAAAGTAGCAGGCAAGACATTTATGCCTTGAATCCTCAGAAATCAGCTTGCAGTCAAGGGGCTTTTGCCCAATTTCTGTTCGGGACTGTTGTATGCAGTGTACGGGACTGTAAAAGTCTGATTTTCACTCATTTGGACAGCCAGGAGAGCATTTATTGCTACTGTACCTGCTGGTACAGATTTGGCACAGCTTTGTGCATGTTTTGGCATGGCTGTACACTGTTTTGAGTGACCAAAAGGTTCAATTTCAGCTGCTGTACTTGCCGGTACAGGTTTGGTACATCATTGGTGAGCACTTGGTACTGCTGTACAGTACTTTGGAAGGGCAAAAGAGCACATTTAAGGTGCTGTCCAAATTCTGCAGCAACCAGATTTTGGTGTTTTCATCACATAAAGTGGGAGAAAAGTTGCATTTGTGCTTCCGCAGTGGGAGATAAAGCTTGGGAGAACATTTGTGAGCACTTTGTGTGCTTTGGGTGCAGTGTTTGCACATCTTGGGTGCAGTGTTTGCACATTTGCAGGGAGTCAGGCATTACAGGTTGCATTTTGCTATGGCAACCACAGGTGAGAGCTCTTCATTGCTTCACATCAAGAAGCTTGAAGGCTCGCATAATTATGATATTTGGCAAACCCAGTGCTACAATGTGTTGCTCCAGAAAAAGCAGCACAAGCCTATCAAAGAAAGGGGTGTGATGCCCGCTTCTCTTACTGCTGAAGAGTGGGAAGATATGGATGAGCTGGCAAGATCTACTATCATGTTGTCTGTGTCAGACTCATTACTTTTCAGCATTCGTGAAGAGAAGACAGCTTGGGGAATGTGGCAGAGATTGCAGGACTTGTATGCCCAACAAAGTGCCTCAAGCAAAGTGTATTGGTTGAAGAAACTCATAGGTCTTCAGATGAAGGAAGGGGCGTCTATGACAGCCCATCTAAATGAGTTTAATGGTATTGTCAGCCAGGTCATTAATCAAAAGTTGGCAATGGACGATGAGTTCAAAGCCACTTTTCTGTTATGCACTTTGCCAGAGAGTTGGGACACATTCAGGACAGCCACTAGCAATTCGAATGCTATGCTGTCATATGCAGATGTTGAGGGTGCTCTTCTTCAAGAAGAGATGAACAGGAAGAACAACTCTGTTGGAAAGTCCAATGCAATGAATGCACGTGGGAGATCCCAGCAAAGGGGGAAAAGCCAAGAAAGGGGAAGGAGCAAGTCTCGCTCCAAAAAGGATTTGGAATGCCATTATTGTGGCAAAAAGGGACACATTAAAAAGCAATGCTACAAATGGAAAAATGATCAAAAAGAAAAGGGAAAAGGCAAAGACAAAGAGAAGGATGAAGCCAAAGATGTAAAGCCAAAGGGCAAAAGTGGAGTCAAGATTGAAGAAATCAATGTGTCACATGCAGGTGGCAGTGAGGATGAGGTCCTATTTACTTCTTCACTTGATGCCCATTCACTTCTTACAGGTGGTCATGGTATGCACTCATGGATCATTGATTCAGGTGCCTCCTTTCATGTCACAGGTTGCAGAGACTTGTTTGTCAGGTACACTGCTGGCAATGAAGGAGTGGTTTATTTGGGTGATAACCATGCATGCAAAATTCTTGGCAGAGGTGATGTGAGGCTTGTATTTTCAGATGGCTCACAGCTTATGCTCCATGATGTCAGGCATGTGCCTGAGATCAAGAAGAATCTGCTTTCTACTGGACAGCTTGATGATGCTGATTATGTTACCACATTTGGTAGTGGAAAGTGGAAAATTAGTAAGGGCTCACTGGTTGTTGCCAGAGGCTCTAAGGTGGACACTCTTTATTTCATGCATGCAGGTGTTTGTCACCATGCTAATGTAAATGCAACCGAGCTGCCGGAAATTTCTATGTGGCATAGCCGGTTGGGACACATGAGTGTCAAGGGAATGGAGCAATTGTCTCGTTTGGGTTACTTGCCTTCTCTAAAGTTTTCAAGTTTTCAGTTTTGTGAGCATTGTATATATGGTAGGCAACTACAGTGCCCCCACAAGAAAGCTCTTGGACAGAAAGATGCTCAGTTAGAGCTTGTGCATACAGATGTATGTGAGATGCCTCAGCTTTCTTTAAGAGGGGCAAAATATTTTGTGTCTTTTATTGATGATGCCACACGCAAGGTGTGGGTTTATCCTCTTCGTTTGAAGAGTGATACATTCTCAGTGTTTCAGAAGTTTGTTGCTCATGTTGAGAATCAAACTGGTAAAACACTGAAAGCGTTCCGACAATGGTGGAGAGTATATGTCCAAACAGTTTCAGGACTTTTGTGATGCTAAAGGCATCAAGAGGGAGCTCTCTACTCCTTATGATCCTCCACAAAACGGGACAGCAGAGAGGATGAACAGGACCATTCAGGAGAAGGTCCGTTCTATGTTGTCACATGCTGCATTACCTCATGGTTTTTGGGCTGAAGCTGTTATGACAGCCGTTCACCTTATAAATAGGTCACCTAACACGAGGCTTGGTGGGAAAGTGCCAGAAGAAGTATGGACAGGGAAGCCTCCGTCATACAAGCACTTGAGAGTGTTTGGTTGCGTTGCGTACGTGCACATACGTAGGGAAATGCGCACCAAACTTGATCCTAAGTCTCACAAATGCATATTCCTAGGATATGGTGACAGAGGTGAAATGGGGTATAGACTTTGGGATCCCATGAATAGAAAGATCATACGCAGCAATGATGTCATTTTTGATGAAACATGCATGTATAAGGAGCCTGCAAGGCAACAGGAGCCTGGCAGAGTCATCTTTGATGATGATGGACATCATGGACAACAACAAAGGGCTGTAAATCAGCCATTACAGCAGGAAAACCAGCCCTTAAATGGTGCTGAAAATGGTCCAAATGGACAGCCAGACATGGCAGAAGATATCCCTATGGATATACCACAGTTGGAGGAGATACCGGGCATGATTTTTCAGCCTTATGGCATGGAACAGGAGCCACCAATGGGTGATATGCAGGCTGGACAGCAACCTGCAAATGATGGTCATTGGGTACGGAGGTCCACAAGACCCTCCAGAGCCCCTGACAGGTTTGTTCCAGGGGTTGACTACTTGATGCTCACTGACTGTGGGGAGCCCTCATGTTACAAGGAGGCTTTACAGAGGGCAGACAAAGCTCTATGGGAGCGTGCCATGAAGTCAGAGATGGATTCTCTGCATAAAAATGAAACATGGAAGTTGGTGCATTTGCCTGCAGGCAAGAAGGTTTTGCCATGCAAGTGGGTATACAGGCTCAAAGTTGCACCAGATGCAAAGCCAAGATACAAAGCCAAGTTAGTGGCTAAGGGCTTTAAGCAGGAATATGGTGTGGACTTTGAGATCTTCTCTCCAGTGGTCAAAATGACCACACTTAGAGCTGTGTTAGCTTTGGTTGCACATGATGATCTGGACTTGATTCAGATGGATGTGAAGACTGCTTTTCTTCACGGTGATCTCCATGAGGAGATATATATGCAGCAGCCAGAGGGTTATGCAGTGAGTGGAAAGGAAAAGCTTGTATGCAAGCTGAAAAAGAGTCTTTATGGGCTCAAACAGGCACCAAGAGAATGGTATCATAAATTTGATACATTCATGAAATCTCAGAAATTCAGGAGAAGTGACATAGATCACTGCTTGTACACCAAGAAAGCTTTGGATGGCAGTCTATTGATTCTCATTTTGTATGTTGATGATATGTTGATTGCCGGGAAATCTCGTAAAGAGATGGATGCCTTGAAGCAGAGGCTGCATCAAACCTTTGATATGAAGGATTTGGGTGATGCAAATCACATCTTGGGTATGCTGATACTTCGGGACAGAAATCAGCATGTGTTGTATTTGTCTCAGAAGGAATACATTGGCAAAGTCTTGCAGAGGTTCAATATGGACGGGGGGAAGAAGACTAGTACTCCTTTGCCTCCATATGTGAAACTCGGTGCTATAAACAGCCCACAGTCAGATAGAGACAGGGCTGATATGGCCAAGATTCCGTATGCTTCAGCTTGTGGCAGTCTCATGTATGCCACGGTTGCTACTAGGCCGGACATTGCATTTGCAGTGGGAGTGGTTTCTAGATACATGGCCAACCCTGGCAAGAAGCATTGGGAAGCAGTGAAAGGTGTCATGAGATACCTGAAGGGCACACAGGATTTGTGCATTTGCTTTGGCAAACAGGATGCATTAGTGCATGGTTACACGGATTCGGATTATGCCGGTCATCCAGATAACCGGAAGTCTACTACCGGTTATGTGTTTACATTCACAGGAGGTGCTGTGTCATGGATATCCAGGATGCAGAAGTGCACTGCCTTATCTACTACAGAGGCCGAGTATATTGCAGCCACAGAGGCTTGCAAGGAGGCATTATGGCTATCTCGGTTAGTGGTTGATTTGGGTTATACAGGGGATATTCCATTGTTGCATTGTGACAGTCAGAGTGCCATCCAGTTGGCAAAGAACCCTGTCTTTCATGCAAAGACGAAGCATGTGGATGTGAAGTATCATTTCATCAGAGAGGTGATAGAGAACAAGCAAATTCAGCTTGTTAAGATTCATACGGATGACAACCCGGCTGATCTGCTGACGAAGAGTTTGCCTCCGGAGCGGTTTGCTCATTGCAGACACTTGATGGGCATTGGATGAGGCCATTTTCAGCCTTGATATGGCCTTGTATATTATCATGTACATGCTGATTTTTTCTTTTCCTTTACTTAAGGGCACTTTGCCTTTAAGTGGGAGGTTGTTGGGGTAAAGGCGTTATGCCCACCCTTATAGTGTGTACAAGCCCATAAGTTATAGTACATAGTACACTTAGTACTTTTAATGTACTACGTGCACACTGTGTACTAGTGCAATATACATGTGTGATAGGGGAGTCACACACTCATGCCTCATGAGTTGACTTATCCCCACAACTCTCTCTCTCTCTCTCTCCCTTGTGCTTCTCTGTGTATGTCTCTCACATGACCTAACCCTAATTCTCCCATCTTGTAGGATCGCGGGGGCAACAACTTCCCGGGAGGTCACCCATCCCAGTAGTGTTCCAGCGCAGGTGCGCTTAACTACAAGGTTACACAAACTGGTCTAGCCATCTAGACCCCAAAACCTTAAGGTGTCAGGGACCTCCGGTCTAGCCAATTTATGCAAGCCTTGCCACACAAGTTGGGCTTACCCCAACAACCACCCCCTTAAGCCAAACTTGGGACTCACCTGTCCCCCTTAGTACCAACATGGTCCAACCGGCTCAGAGGTTGAGAGCTTCAACGTGGCCTCTGCCCTGGCTCAGAGGTTGAAGTCTCCTTCAACATGGCACTTTCCATGGACTCAGAGGTTGGACTTTCAACCATGGCTCTGATACCACTTGTAGGATCGCGGGGGCAACAACTTCCCGGGAGGTCACCCATCCCAGTAGTGTTCCAGCGCAGGTGCGCTTAACTACAAGGTTACACAAACTGGTCTAGCCATCTAGACCCCAAAACCTTAAGGTGTCAGGGACCTCCGGTCTAGCCAATTTATGCAAGCCTTGCCACACAAGTTGGGCTTACCCCAACACACTCCTCTGTGAGTGCCTCCTGTATATCATCCCTCATAATCAACCCCCCTCTGAAGTGACTCAGTCTCTCCACCTGGATCTCCTCTGGTAGACTGCAGAAAGCCTGCCAGTCTCCAAAACTACGAGCGGGGCCTGCCGCTAAAGGTCCCCAGGCTAGACGAGGCCGAGAACCCAGCATATGACCCTGCTCCGTGCGAACTGCTGGGCTCCAGATGAGCGGCTGCCTGGCCCGCTCCTCAACACAAGAAGGAGGCCGCTGAGAGAGCCCCGGTCTCAGCAGCTCCCAAGCTCTCAGGATACTCAAAGCAAATCTGTCCTCCCATCCTCTACTGAGGCCTGTCCTCCTCATCTCTATGAAGATCCAGCGAATCTCTGGTGCCCAAGTACCCCCTGCAGGGGGCGCCCGAGCCTGCACAGTCGCTGCAAGAGGAGCTCTTTCCACGGCTCAGCGCCTGGAAGCAACCCCCGAACAATAAGCTTCCCCAATAAGGCTCTGCTCTGATCGACTGGATCTATAATGCCCAAACCGCCCTGAGCCAGCGGAAGTGTAATAACTGTCCATGCAACCTTTGCCCGAGCTGGCTGACCGTCCCGCCCAGACCACAGAAAGTTCCTGATCAGCCTCTGTACCTGGCTGATGCAAGAGCTCGAGAAAATCCAGCAAGACGTAATGTACCACATAGTCGCTAACAGCACCTGATTTGCCACCACCACCCTCCCAGCCAAGGATAGTCGAGCTGTACTCCAATACAATAGCTTCTTTCGAATGCTCAGAAGAAGCGGGGCAATCTGCTGCTCATGTGACAAATCGAGGCCAATCTGGCATCCCAAATACTGCACTGCTGTGCCTGGAGGAATCCATCTAAAGCCGGGGTCCGGGCTCCATGCCAGAGTGGGAGCACTACTGGTCCAAAAGGCCACTATCTTGCGCCAATTGATCAATGCTCCCGAAGCTGCACTAAAAACCTGGAGCCACTGCTCAGCCCGAATAAGATTGGCCTCTTGGCCATGCAAAAATAAGCCCGTGTCGTCTGCAAACTCAGCATCAAGCAAATCCTCCCCCCGGACTGGGAGCTGAAGTCCTCTCAAACCAACCTCCTCTGCCGTCAAATACATACTCATAGCCTCCGCAAAGAAGAGAAAAAGGAAAGGGGCGAGAGGACACCCCTGACGGACTGATCTGGTCAGCTCAAAACTCGGCCCCCGTCCTCCTGCAATCAGCACCTGGCTGCGAGCTATGGAATACAGAGCTGCCACCCCTCAGATCCATCCTGGCTCAAAGCCCAGGCGAAGCATAGTGCCCTCTAAGAATCCCCAATCAACTCTATCGTATGCCTTCTCAAAATCGAGAAGCATCACGACCAAGTCCTCGCCAAGAAATCTAGCTCGGGCCGTCGCCTCCCAGAAAGTAAAGATGTTGTCAAGGATACTGCGCTCCTTGACAAATCCTGTCTGAGTAGCATGAATCAACTCCCCCAGGAAGGGCTGGATCCTCAAACTCAAGGCCTTTGCTAAGACCTTGTAGACAGTATTGAGGATCGTAATAGGCCTCCAATGCCGAATGTCATCTGATACTCCCTCCTCCTTGGGGATAAGATAGATCAAGCCCTCTGAAAAGCTCTGCGGCATCACCCCAGTGTCCAAAACATGCTGAAAGCCCCTGCGGAGTCCTGGCCCAAAAAGGTCCCAATAGCGCATAAAAAAGGCCGGCGTCAGTCCGTCCTCCCCTGGGCAACTATGTCGCGGCAGGACCCTCAAGGCCTCGGCAAGCTCAATCTCTGACAGAGGCGCACCTAGAGCTGTACGCATATGGTCTGTGACCCTCCTCTGCACATGGGCCCACACAGTCTGTCTGCAAACATCTCGATCCTCAGTGGCTGGCTCCGCTGAAAGCAGGTCACTATAAAATGCAGTGGCAATGGCTCTAATCTCCCCGAGCTCAGTAGCTACCGATCCATCCGGTCTACTAAGCTGGCGGACTCCTGCTCGCGCATGACGGGGTCCAGTGATCTCAAAAAACTCCCCAGTCACTCTATCACCAAGCTGCGTCCACTGAGAGGCCTGACGACGATAGTAAAACTCATGTCTCTGCTCCTCTACCTCTCTAACCTCCTGGCGTGCCTGGCTCAGCTGGGATGCCACCCACTCACATGTAGGCTGCTGCTCCTGAAGGCGCTGTAGCGAAGCAAGGCTGCGTCTCAGCCGTTGCTCCCGCTCGCGAATCTCTCCCAGTCGTGTCAAAGCTGCAGCGTGTAGAAAAGAGCTAAGATCAATGAGTCCCTGGGCACACTGGCCCGCTGCATCCTGGTCAGACCACTGACTATCATGCCAGATCCTCTCAATGTCCTCAGCGAGACTGGGATCTGCAAGTACCCTCTCTGGGATCCTCAACTGCAAGCTGGGCTCCCGTGTCCCCTCCTCCAATGTCAATATAACTGGCGCATGATCTGAAAATGAGGTGCCAGCGAGAATGCCGACGGAGCCCCCTCGCTCCCCTAACCAGTCGCCCACATAAAAGCGATCAATCCGTGATAGATTAGTCCCTCCCTGCCGGCGATCCGACCGAGAGAAACTAAGACTGTCCTGAGACCGGGAGAAAGCCCCATGCTGCCATGCATCAGTGATCCTCAGTGACATGCAAAACCGGTCCCAAGCTGCAAGCTCCGTGTCGTGCACTGTAACATGACTGCCTCCCACCCTATCTGCCGGGTCCTCAAGCATGTTGAAGTCTCCCCCAACACACCAATGTGCAGCCTCTGGCAATGCATCTGTAACCTGAGTCCAGAACTCTGCTCTGGCACTAGCATGATTGGGCGCATAGATGTTGAGCACACCCAATAGCTCATCATGCATCCTCAGAATGACATACTGTGCTCTACCAGGCACAATGATCCCTCGATCCACAACGGCCTGCCGCCATACATCTGTAATAACCATGCATACTCCTCCCTGTCCACCCAAAGGACCAAACCCTGCAGACCAAAAAGTGTCCCATCTACCAGGCATTACCGAACCATATCTCCGGATCCTGCTCTCACCCAAGTGGTGCTCCTGCATCATCAAAATGTCAATGCTGCCACCAACCAGGCATCTCTGAAGCTCCTGCCTCAAGCAACCTCGATAGCGTATAAAGTGTGCTCCGCCAAGGCCCTGTACATTCCATGAGATGATCCTCATGGATGCCCTGCTGAGGTGGATGCTGTCTCAGCCGTACGGCGGGCCTTCGCAAGCGGCTTGGATGGAGAGTAGTCCCCATCCGAACGGCTGTGAATCTGCCCACCCGGTGTACTGCAAGAATCCCGGATCAGGCGCCAGTGGCTGTGGCCCATGGCGACTGCCTCCTGCTCTGACATAGAAACCTCGTGTATACTCACATATCCAGGGTCGCGTGCCAAGTCTGCCACTATGCGCACGACCAAATGCCGAATCCCTGAGGTATCCACACTCCCGGGATCCAAGAAAAAATGAGCCAACTCCCAAAGTCGGCCTATCACATCTGTCACCTCCAGATCACTCATGTGGTGAGAAAACTCAACTGCCTGAGTCTTCAAAGTGCTGAGAGCGAGCTCTAGAGTCCACTCCCGGTCACAAGGTCCACATAGAGGGAACGAGAAGGCCACCGCTGAGTCTAGTGCCTCCTCCCCGCGGGCCGGAGGTATCACTACATGAACTCGAATGGGTGCTGGCTCATGGGGGCCCTCTGCTCCAAAAAGCCGTGTGAAGGTATAATCAAAGGCCTCCGAGCGCTGTCTAATGCCAAGGCGACTCAACCGACTGCGGATAGATGAAATCCGTGAGGCCCTAATCGGCATAGGTCTCCTCTGTGATGCTCAAGCGAGGTCAGTGCTCAACGCTCTCCGGACTGCAGGTGAGCGCCAGGGAACTGCCAGGGCCTCCCGGGAAGGTGAGGCGGGCGGAGGGGGAGGAGGGGGAGGCGAGGGAGGTGGAGAGGGAGCCGCTGCCGAAACCGGAGCGGGGGCGGGAGGAGGCGATGGTGGAAGCGAGGCGGTGGGAGGGGACGGGGGTGGGGGGGGTGAAGGGGCGGGAGCTGGCATCTCCTGGTCCTCGGTCGCTGCAGGGGTATCCTCCTGAAGGGGAGTAAAGCTGTTCCTCACGGGAACCCAGTGAGGCTGAGACTGTGGCTGCTGCTGCAGCGGTCTCTGGGCGTGCTGCTGTGGCTGTCTCCCTCGGCGGCGCCCCTGTCCAGGCTGCCACTCCGAGGTCTCTGTGGCCTGAGCAGGTGTCCTGGAGGCAGCCTGCCGAGCCGAATCTGTGGGCGGGCCATCAGTAGCCTGCTGCTGTGGTGAGGGTCGAGGTCTCCTGCGAGGGCAGGCCTTGGCCAGATGACCGACCTGCCTGCAAATGAAGCACTGGTTCGGGAGCCCCGAGAACTCCACTCTCTGATCTATCCACCCCCCCCCTATCCTAGGTAACTAAATGACCTTAGGAAGGGAGGAGATGTCAGACACCAACACTCTAACCGAAGGTAGCCCAGCTGCTCTGGCCACCACTGAAGCTGCTGAGGGGCCCGTCTCTAGTACCGAGCCCACCAATGCTCCGAGCCTGGAGAGGAGCGGAAGATACTCCCGGCGGAGCCCAGGGAAACAAACTGTAACATGGAAGAGGCGCTCTCCCTGCTCCGCCGCTGCTGGGTCAAATCCATGCTGCCAAGGTCTGAAGAAAGCCCGAGCACCCCTGATGTCAAGGGGACTCATGGCAAGGACCTTGGCAACGCTCTGGGCGGCCTCGAACTCGATCTGATAATGTCCCCGGCCCAGAAGCTGTACATCCAGGATCTTGCCCACATCTGCAAGAAGGCGGGCCTGAAGAAGATCCCTGATCTCCCCTCTGCTGGGGCGAGTGCCGACTATACGGCAGATGGTGGAATGAGCCTGGAGGCGTTCCACCTCTGCGGTGAGGCTCGCTTCCTCTTCCGGCGAAAGAGAAAGCCTGATGGGGGTGACCTCAGCCAGGGGCGGGCGAGGGGGCTGCGGATGAGTCCCTCTGAGGCGGGGCGGGAGGAGCCTCCATCAGAGTCTGAAGCTGCGGCGAAGGCGAGGCGAAGGCGGGAACCTGCTGGAACCGAGTTGCACACAGAGAGGCGGAATACGGAGCGAAAAATGAAATCAAAACCCCCAGGGGGCGGAAGCAAGAAAAGGAGGGAGGGGAGGGGGGGGGGGAGGGCAGGGGCAAGCGCACGAGGGATGGGAGGAAAAAGCGAACTGGCGGAGGGGGGGGGATGAGTCACTGCAGAGAGGAGGAGGGGGAGGCGTAAGGGAGAGGAAGGCGGCGAGCAGAGCTATGGGCAGCAGCGAAGGCAGGCGGAAGGGGGGGGCGCAGCAGCGAATGCAGACAGGGGGGCTAAACGAAAGGCGGCGGGGGTCAATGCAGGCAGCGGGCAATGCAGGCGGCGGGCAATGCAGGGAAGGCGGAGAAGGAGGAAGCGAGGAGGAAACGAGGGGGCGAGCAGGCAGGGAAGGCGATGGGCGCAGTGCAACAACGCGAGCAGGGAGAGGGGGCGGGAGCTTCAGCCGACTTCATCTCCCTCTTCTTTCAGATGGAACAACAAAGACTAGAGGATGAGGCCAGACGGCGGGAAGAAAAAGCTAAAGCAAAATCAAGAAAACAACAAGAAAAAGCGAAAGCGAAAGCAAGAAAAAGCTGAAGCGAAAGCAAACAAACGAGACTATGAGGAAGCCCAACGCAGGCTTGAAGAAGACCGGCGTCAAGCTAAACTCGCAACTCCGGAGCACCAACGAGAGCTCGATCGAGAGCGCATGTTACTCAAACACAAGCGGAAAAAGGAGGCCATGCATCTACAATTTCAGCACACCCTCTCTTTAGTTTCCCCACCCATAGCCTGTAGGTGCCACTGGCCAAACTCCTGTGACATAAACGACCATCATCCGAACTCAACCAAATTTTAGTAAGTATGATGGTAAGTGTGATCATTGAGCTTTCAATCAATTTATTCATCAATTTAATGCATATTTTCCTTTGGCAAAGCTAAGAGATCCTCCGAATAAAGTCCATGTAGCGGCTCCCCACCTTATGGGTGAGGCAATCACTTGGTGGCAGCAATGGTCTAGTTTACATACAAACCAAACCACACGTGTTGTGAGGATTACTGTTATTACTTAGTATTTCATCCACTATCTGTGTATTTAAGACTGAAACTGAAAGTAGACTTGAACACAGATGTTTGATTGATTGATTGAAATTGTGATACAACAGGCTCCTTATATAGGAGTTCAAGAGACACGAATGAAAAGACACATCCCATGACCAATAGTCATGACTCTAGGCGAAGAGACACATTTGAAGAGGCATGTCCTTTGATGAAAGGACATGACCTTAGACGAAAGGGTACAACTTTTAGGCTAAGGGATGTGTCCAGTCGATGTAGAGGCACAACCATTCACTAAGGGATAAAACCATTCGTCGAAGAGATGTGGCTATTCGATGAAGAGGTACATCCTTTGACGAAGAGTCGCAACCAGTCGAGGGTAGGGATTCCCTTTGGCTGGTAACTCTTTGCATCTGCAACAGTAATCAGCAATGAAGAGAGAATCTGATATATAAACACGTCACAATCGTGACATTCCCTCCCATTTAAAATAAAACCCATGTGTCAAATGATAGACATCCGTTTGTCGAAGAACTCCTGAAGAAGGTTAGGGTACTGCTGCATTTCTTCATCTGTTTGCCAAGTGGAATCAGACTCATCCAAGTCCATCCACTTCACAAGAAATTCTGTAGTCAACTTTCTTCTTGTTTCCTTTTGTCTTACGTCAAGTATTACTTCTGGAACAAGGATAATATGGTCATCTTCAATTTCTGGTACATAAGAAGATAAGTCTGGAACAGGCGAATCTCCTTGAATATACTGTTTGAGCCAAGATATGTGAAAAGTCGGATGAATCTTTCCCCATGACGGTGGGAGTTCCAACTTATAACTGACAGTTGAATTTTTCTTAAGAATCTTGAAAGGCCCATAGAAGCGAGGTCGTAACTTTGGAAAAACTGACTTCACTGTTTTGTAGCGGTGAGGTGCCACATATAATAAGACCAAGTCTCCTTCTTGAAATTCTGCATGTCGACGATGCTTGTTGGCCTGTTTTTGATATTTTTGTTGCACATGGACCAATTTATCTCGAACTTGTATAAGCACATCTTGCATCTCCTGAACCAACTGATCTGCCAACGCCACTTTGTGTTGTAAAACAAAGTTTGTAGGCACAAGAGGAGTATGTCCATATGCTGCTTGAAATGGAGTTAATCCAATTGCTGAATGATGGGAATTATTATAAGCAAATTCCACGAGTGGTAAATAATCTTCCCATGATGCCAGACGGAATTGAATGTAATGTCGAATCATTTCTTCCAAAATCTGATTGACTCTTTCAGTCTGTCCATCTGTTTGAGGATGATAGGCTGAACTGAATAACAAATTTGTGCCAAGAGATTTGAACAAAGACGTCCAAAAATGTCCAGTGAACTTTGGATCTCTGTCAGAGATGATGGTCTTTGGTAAACCATGCAATTTGAAGACATGTTGCACGAATAATGAAGCTACGTCTGGGGCTGAAGCAGCTTTCTTGCAAGGAATGAAATGTGCCATTTTGGAAAATCGATCAACCACCACAAGAATCTGAGCATTGCCTTTGGATGAACGAGGCAAGGTGGTGATAAAATCCATACTGATACTTTCCCATCTCTCATTGGGAACTGGCAATGGTTGAAGTAACCCTTGAGGAAGTTGTCGAGAGGCTTTCATTGTTTGACATGAATGACAAGCTTTGACAAATTTGATAACATCTTGCTGCATCTGAGGCCAGAAGTATGTAGCAGACAAAAGTCGATATGTCTTGTTGATACCAGGGTGAGCAGCATAAGGGACTTCATGATGTTCTTGAATAAGAATCTTCCGCAATGAAGTATTGTGAGGCACACAAATGCGGTCAGAGAAGAACAGCAACTCATCTATGATAATATAGGCTGCAAACATGTTCATTTCTGCAGGACTGGGATTAGAAGATTTGAGAGCACGGAACGCATCTCCAAAATCTCTATCCGTCAAATATTCATTTTTGAAACAAGCAGGGATTTCCATTTGCACATCTGTGATGGCAAAATTGATGGCTCGAGGCATGCGACTTAAGGCATCTGTAACCACATTCTGAAGACCAGGAACATACTGAATAATCATGTGGAAATTAGCCAAGAATTCAACCCATCTGCCTTGTCGAGAGTTCATAACAGGCTGAGTGAAAATATACGTCAGAGATTGATGATCTGTACGTACAACTGAATCTGCTCCAAGAAGATAATGTCTCCATGTTCGATAAGCATGCACGATTGCCAAAAACTCCTTATCATACACAGGATACCTACTTTGAATGGCTGAAAACTTTCTGCTGTCAAAAGCAATGACACGATCATTCTGCATCAGAACTCCACCAGAAGCACGATCTGAGGCATCTGTCATTACATCAAAGGGCTGAGTGGGATCTGCAATGGCCAAGACCGGGGTTGTCGTCAAGGCATGCTTAAGATCATTGAAGGATTGCTCAGCTTCCGAAGACCACTGAAGTTTGTCCAGCTTTGTCAATTCTGTCAAAGGGGCAGCAATCTCCGAAAATCTATGCACCTTGTTGTGATAGAAATTAGCAAGGCCCAAGAAAGATCGAACATCTGAAATGGTGAGGGGCAAAGGCCAATCCACAATCGCCTGAATCTTCTTAGGATCTACTGCAATCCCATTAGCAGAAATGATGTGACCAAGATATTCCACATGGTTTTTGAAAAATTCGCTCTTCTTTTTGTTGATGTACAGCACATTGTTGCGTAGTACTTCAAAGACTATCTGTAAATGCTCTTTGTGATCGACCATAGATCGGCTAAAAACCAGAATATCATCCAGGTAAACGATCACGAACTTATCCAAGTATGGCCCAAAAATTTCATTCATCAGGGTCATGAAAGTGGCCGGGGCATTGGTTAACCCAAAAGGTATGACCCAATGAAGAGAGAATCTGATATATAAACACGTCACAATCGTAACACGTGTAACAGCTTTTCGCTAATAAGATACCTATTGTCCATAACGTAAAGACCAGATTTCTCACTCCCCCGTATTTGACCAACTTGGCATGTGAGTTCTATGGACTCAAATAGACGGGTCACCCATACTTCAGTTTTTCGGTACGGTTATCACTTTAGCACAACAGTTAGGGTTATCTGAGCAAGCCAAGATGGATCGATTCATTCATAGATTGGATCTTAACATCCGGTTCACAGTTCGTAACTTTGAACACAGCACATATGCCCGGGCTTCAACTCTCGCTCAAAATGAAGATGAACAGAGGCAAGCCAAAACAACCACACTCTAGTACCAAACCCCAGCAACACCAATCTGCTTCGCAGCCAGGGAAAGGTAATTCGTCTTCTAAAGAAACTAAGAAGGACGACAGTTCTAGCTCTAGTTCAGAGGGTGAGAAGGATAACCAATCCAAACCTAAGAAAACCCCTAAGGATAAGGCTAAAGCAGGCATCACTGGAGGCTATCTTCCTCCGAAGGAGCAAAGGAAGTACCAATCAGAACATTGTTTTTTTTCTGTCATACCATTGGGCATGGTAAGAAGGATTGTCATAAATGGCAAATGGAGCAAGCCTCCAAGACACCTTCTTCCACAGTTGCCACAGCATCTCCTGTTCCTCCAGCCCCGCGCCTACTACCACCACAGTTCAGCATTTACCTTCTATGCATCCTATGCCATCCGTGGTATTTGATACTAAGCAAGGGGGTGAGAGTGATGCTGCACAGAAAAGCCTGATACAATCTTATGGATTTGCCAAGGGCCACCAGTTTGTAGTCCTATTTGACATGGACAGTTCTGAGAACGCCATCTATTCCCAGGTGGCTACCAAAATGAGCTACACATTAGTGCCCTATCATTTGGATGTGGACAAGTTTATACCTGGTCTCCGCACCCACATTTCTCAAAAGGCAAAGCAGTTTTCCTTTCAAGTTTAACAAGCCTCATTCTAGTGAGATTTCATTGTCTCACCTCTTTGGGGTGTGACATGATTTTAGGAATCCAGTGGTTTCCTTTTGATTTCTCATCTCCAAGCCCAACGAGCGACCCGCAAGGGAGCAAAAGGAGCATTGATTTATGTTCATGCTCAGACAGCCTCTACCTCATCGATAGCAGCTATCTTATCTCTAGTCCCACAGTTGGCAGACCACTTGTCTCGACACCAACACATTACGCTTAGGGACGATCTCCCACCACCCAAGTCTTCCCCCTTCTCGTCCGGAGGACCATCATATCGATTTGATCCCTCGAGCAGAACCTCCTAGCAAGTTTCCCTACTGTCTTTCCAAGACTTTAGAAGACAAGCTAGAAAAGCAGTTATCTGAGCTTCTCCGAGCCGGATTCGTTCGGCCATCTTCCTCACCATTTGCTGCAGCCATCCTATTTGTCCAAAAGAAGAACAAGTCTGCATGCCTTTGTGTAGATTACAAGGCATTAAACAAACTCACCATCAAGAATAAGTTTCCTATGCCAAAGATTAAGTACATTTTGGAGCGTTTAGATGGTGCAAAATTTTTCACTAAGATCGATCTCAAGAGTGATTACCATCAGGTCTGCATTTTTGAAGCTACCATTCAAAAAAAAACTTTCCGGACAAAGCGTGGTCACTACGAGTTCTTAGTCATGCCCTTTGGGCTTACCAATGCACCCGCAACCTTCAATAAAATGATATCCAGGATTTTCACAATCCTCATTGGTAAGTGTGTTTTCATATTCCTTGATGACATACTTATATTCTCAGCCAACACTACAGAGCAGCATGAGAAGGATGTGGAGAAAGTCTTGCAACTTTCGCAAGATAATGGGCTCTATATAAACGCCAAAAAGTCTTATCTTCGACATTGCAAAGGTTCAATACTTGGGCTGCATCATCGGTTCTTCTAGGATTCGATTGGACCCCTCAAAGGTTCAAGATATCTTGGATTGGGACATTTCACAAACCACCCAAGAGATCCGTTCATTCGTAGGTCTTTGCCAGGCCTACAATACGCATGTTCACCAGTTTTCCAACCTTGCAGCACCTCTCACCGACCTGCTCAAGGAGGTGAAAACTTGTAGACAAAAAGTCACAGTTACAGGCAAGGCGCTTGATGCATTCTGTGCACTCCAGAAAGCAGCCTCAGAAGCGCCTATTCTGAAGTTAGCATCTTGGGATGAACCTTTCGAGGTCATTACCGATGCCAGCAATGTAGCCATAGGTGCTATTCTTCAGCAAGACAATAGACCCGTGGCCTACTACAATAGAAAGTTGGATGTCACCAACAAGAACTATTTGGTTTATGACAGAGAGCTTTTGGGTGTGATCGCAGTGCTCAAACATTGGAAGCCTTTTCTTTATGAACAAGTTTTCACAGTCAAAACAAACCACCATGATCAGGTTTTCACATTTGGATGACGCCGACAAGAACTATTTGGTTTATGACACGGAGCTTTTGGGTGTGATCAGAGTGCTCAAACATTGGAAGCCTTCCCAAAACAGACCATCAAGCACTTAAGTGGCTTCAAACCATGCCAAGTGCCCAATGGAGTGATCGGCAAGCTAGATGGAGTCAGATCTTCCAACAATTTGGAGGAATGATCAAGTACATCCCTGGTAAGCATAACCCAGTAGTAGCAGTAGCAGATGCTCTTAGTCGAAAGACCAGCATCCAGACCCTACAGGAGTCTACCATTCTTGAAATCATTGGAAAAGACTTAGATAGCATGAAAGATTAGTATGTCGATTCCCCTGAGTTTGGTACTCAATACAGTTTGGCTCTCAATTCCGAGCTTGGGCATTACTCAGTGCAAAACGGTTGGTTGTTCTACAAGAGCCGTCTGTGTCATTCGGAAAAAGCGAGTAGCACTTCTCCATGATGCCCATGAATCCTTAGTTAGAGGCCATAGCGGTATCAATAGTACCCTCGAGAAATTGGAACGGTCCTTTTATTGGCCAAAAATGAGGCGGGATGTTTATTTACATGTTCAAGCTTGTAAGATTTGACAAAAAGTCAAGGTTTCACATACAAAAAAGATCGGTTTACTTCAACCTTTGCCTATCCCGGACGGACCTGTCTCATCAACATTTCTATGGACTTTGTAGGGCCCCTACCAGCATCCACCGGATCTCCTATAACACTCATCCCATGCAAGCATACAACCACAGCTGAGTACATAGCCTGTCTTTTTCGCAAACATTGGTACCCCATTTGTGATTTGCCTAGCACCATTACATCAAATATGGATTTCAAGTTCACCTCGCATTTTTGGAGGACATTATTCGAAAACTTTGGAACCAAGTTACATTTGTCTAGTGCATTCCATCCACAGACAGACGGCCAAAGATAAATCTATAACCAGTTGGCCTTTGATGTTCACAAGTCATACTGTCATGACCAGTACTCCAAATGGGAACATTTTCTTCCATTGATCCAAGCCATCTTAAACGATACTCATTCTTCCAGTGTCGGACGTACTCCGTATGAGGTAGCCTTTGGTCGCCGTTTCTCTTCTCTTTTGACAAGAATGGTGTCTCCATCTCTAGAGGCTAACAAAACGATAGAAGCATTCTTCGAAATCATTGAGTCAGTTTAAGACCGCTTGACCAAAGCCCAGGAAGCTTATAGCAGACAAGCAAATAAGTCTAGAAGAGATGTCCACTTCAAGGAAGGGAATTGGATCTATTTGCACATTAAGGAACAGAGATTGAAACAAGTGGACAAATGTTGTCCCAAGCTTTCTTTCCGTAGTTTTTGGACCTTTTCCTAAGTTAAAAAGCTAAGTGATGTCTCCATGAAGTTGAAGTTGTCTAACATTGAACAATGCATGATGTTTTCCATGTTTCTTGGATAAAACCATATGTTGGACCAAAAGTTTTTGATATTTCGGATGAACAACAGCCTGACGTGGTTGACGAAACAAAAATCATTGAGCCTGAGCAGATCCTTCTTCATCGTTGGAAGAATGGTTACAGTCGAAGACTCCATCAATTCTACACGAAGTTCAGAGATCGAGGTACCCACGAAGCAATTTGGCTAGACAAAGAATTCTTTCAAGAGTACCCTGGTTATTGGCGGACTACTTGGAAGCCATGAACCTGCCACCGAGCTAGGCAAGAGGGAATGTCACATGCACTCTGCATTGTAGTGCATGGTGACAAGATGGCTCATCATCAGTGCATCATTGTACAGCAGTAGGATCCTTTAGGATATGAAAATGTCGTATGCAGTGGCCCCATTGTAATCCTCAGTCCAAGAGATGTCACGCACGAGCTACGTAGGTCATTCCTCAACCTTGAGTGTCAGTCAGTTAGTCGAGTCCCTTAACCCACTTGGAGAGAATCATTCATGCATGTAGAGTCAATAGAAGCCTTAGGGTTTGCATCAGATCACAATCTACATATACATAGCATTCATCCCATATGCATATATACCATTGTAGAAGTCTTAGAACATTAATGAGCATTTTTATCATATTATTTCAGCATTTTATCATGAGCAAGTCGTGTATCATTTAATGCTACAGTCGGCCAGCTCTGTAGCCAGCCGACCACCAGCATAGTTACGGGAAACGTACGTTTCAGGAGAAAAAACAGCAGAAACGCCGTTTCGGGACAGTTTCAGGACAGAAACGCCGTTTCTGGGGGAAACGGCGCGTTTCCCCGTTTCAGACCTGTCCGAAACGTTTCCCCTGAGGGGAAACGAGCCATTTCAGCCTGCGAACCCTGATATACCTGTTTTTTTTCTGCGCAGCCCGCCATTCTGCCGCCGCCTGTTCGCCGCTCCTCCCTTGCTTGCTTGCTGCCCGGTTTGTGTCCTCCATACTGCCCAAGGCTCAAGCCTTCTCCTCCCGAGTGCCCAAGGCTCGCCGCTCAAGCCTCAAGTGCCCTCAGCCTTCAGCCCTCTCTTCACTCTTGTCCTCCACGGTGCGCAGGCCCAAAGGCCCCTTCGATCTCGTGTGAAGGTAAGTTGCAGTAGCCTCCGCAACTTGCACGCTTGCCTTGTTCTCGCCATGGCTGAGAGAGGCACCGTGAGCGAAGTCACGCAGTCGGATTATTGGTGGCAACAAGTTGAACTTGAGGGCAAGTATGATACCAAAAAAGGAGGAGCTCGTAAGTGGAGATGCAGGTTTTGTGGATTGCGTAGAGGTGGGAGCCCTCACAGGGTGAAATGCCATCTTCTTGGCATTAAGAGAGAGGGTATTGCAATCTGCTTGCAAGTACCTCAAGAACAAAAAGAGAGGATGCAACGGGAGGTGGAAGCATTGCGTAGCTCAAAGAGGACAAAGACCATGGCATCCACAGGTGCAGGAGCTACTTCATGTTCAAGTCCTCATGTGGCTACTGCATTTCGAAGTCCTCTTCCTTCTTGTGCTACTGTTTCTTCTTCTGGGAGTGCACAGGTTCAGACACCAAATGCTCCTTCACCTATCCAACCTCCCAGACATAAGCAAAGCAACTTATACACATCATGGCACCCGCAAAGAAAGGCACAAGTAGATGCATCTGTGGCTCGTTTTTTTTATTCATGTGGGATTAGTTTCAATGCAGCTAGATCTGATTATTTCAAGGAGATGGTGTCTGAAATTGCTGCATTTGGTCCCACATATGTCCCTCCAACATATGATGCATTAAGGGAGAAGTTTCTACAGGATGAGGTGGTGGCAGTGAATCAAGCCATTGAGCCTGTTAAGGAAAAGTGACACAAGTATGGAGTGACTTTGGTGGCTGATGGCTGGAGCGATGTACGAAGTCACTCATTGGAGGGCATTCTTGCATATTGTCGAGGGTGTTCACTATATATACACTCTTTAGAGTGTGGAGTGCAGCAAAAAACAGCCAATGTATTAGTGGAAATGTGGGCAGAATCTGTGGAATATGTGGGGCCATCCAATGTTTTGCAACTTGTTTCAGATGGTGAAAATACCAACAAGGCAGCGGGCGCACTATTGGAACAAAGGTACCCTCATATTCAATGGAGTGCATGTGTTGCTCATTGTTTGAATAATCTTTTGAAAGACATTGGCAAATTAGATTGGGTGAAGAATATTATTGCAAGTGGAAGAGAGGCGGTTAACTTTATCACACGACATCACTTTTCTCTTTCATTGTACCGCAAGTTTGCAAGAAAGGAGCTCTTGAAGTATGCAGAGACAAGATTTACATATAATTTTGTGATGCTTCAAAGGCTCATTGAAATGAGACCTGCACTTAAACAGGTTGTGGCAAGCCCTGAGTGGGATGCATGGCCCACTTCAAAGCAAGCACTTGGGCTGTATTGCTATGATTTGTGTATTGGCAGTGATGATTTTTGGGGTGATGCATCACACGTCATTGATTTGTGTATGCCTATTGTCAAATTGCTAAAAAAGGTGGATGGAGATGTGCCTTTCATTGGTAAGGTATATGAGGGGATGGATCGTATGATTGAAAATATTAGAGAGAAAGAGAAAGATCCCCAAAGATTGAGGGAGTTGGAAGAGTTGGCTGTGAGTAGGTGGAATCAATATTACTCTCCGATTCATGCAGCTACCTTTGTGTTGGACCCAAAGTTTCAACACAAGGCAAGTTCACAACAGAGTGATGCAAAGGTGGTGCGTGGTTGGAACCTCACTCTCCAAAAGATGGTATTAACTCCGGATGCTCGAAGAACGGTGAAGGACCAACTTGCAAATTACCACAATAAGGAGGGCATCTTTGGATGGGAAGATGCACAACATGACAGGTAATCATAAATCATTGTGATTTTCAGATTTCAATTATAGGTTGGATCTAGTACTAAATGCAATTTACATTGTGCATGCTTAGTACTACATACATCTGAATTTTTTTTGTTTTGCAAATTCAGATTTAAAGTTGGGGCTGTCACATGGTGGGAGGATTATGGAGCCGATTCCCCTGAGCTACAACGGCTTGCCATTCGGATTCTTAGCCAGGGTTGTAGCTCCTCTTCTTGTGAGCGCTTGTGGAGTAGCTTCGCCCATATCCACACAAAGAAGAGGAACTGTCTCGAAGTACACAGGGCTAATGATCTTGTCTTTGTTAATGCAAACTTGCGTTTGCTTAACAAGATGAGACAGGAGTATACACATGACAAGTATATTGGTTTTCATAGACCAGATGGGACCAATGGTACTGATGATGATGATGATGATTCCATGCCAGAGGAGGAGGTTGAGGTTAAAGAGGAGGATCCCATAGATCCGCCAGATGTTGATGTATAGGTCTTATGGGCCAAGGCTTAGGGCCTACACTTTTTGGGCTTTTTAGCTTTGTAGTATGTACTCTTTCATTTTTGTCCTAGAAGCTGAGATGGAACTTGGAAATTTGCAATGCCATTTTGTTACTCTTGAGTCATTATGCAAATTGTAAATGCATGACAAATGTGGTGTATATACTATAGTTTATAATGAATTGGAATTTGGAAATTTGGAATTTGGCATTGATGATTGATCATTGGTTGAACTTTAGTGTTGTCTTTCTTCATGTATTCTCAAATGTGAGTACTAAATGGTGGCTCCTTTTCCCTCTCATAAAAGCCCCTTGCTGACGTGGCGTTTTCCCGTTTCAGCCCTTTCAAAAAATCCCGAAACGTTTCCGTTTCGCCCCTTGCCGTTTTCCAAAACGTTTCCGTTTCTCGTAACTATGACTACCTGTCCCATGATCATATAAATAGCATCGCTTGCATCATTCCATCTCATCTCCACATTCAAGCATAAGCGATTCAGCATTCAACATCTTGAATCTTCATTGCTTGGAGCATATAAGCATACATCATCATCAAACGCATCATCAACAATCAGCCCAAGGAAGAAGCGCTTCAGCCCTTGTGTTTCTCAGCCTCCAACAGATTTTAGCATTCATCCACTCATTGTTTTGCTCCATCCTCCCGTGTCACATGCACTCTGCACTGTAGTGCATGGTGACAAGCTGGCTCATCATCATCAGTGCAACATCGTACAGTATTAGTACCTTTTAGGATGATATTTGTCGTATGCCGTGACCCCATTGTAATCCTCAGTCCAGGATCAGTCAGGCACGACCTACGTAGGTCATTCTCAACCTTAGACAATCAGTCAGTCAGTCAGTCAAAGTCCCATAGCCCACTTGAAGAGATACATTCATACATGTAGAGTTAGTAGAAACCTTAGGGTTTGCATTAGAAAGCACTCTGCATATTGCATATCATTCATCCATTGCATATAGATCATTACAGAAGCCTTGAAATAGCATCTGGTAGCCTTAGAATATTTATTAGTATTTATCTGACATTTTTTTCATAATTTCCAGCATTTAACACCATTTCGTGTAGCATTTTATATCCAGTCGGCCAGCATTTAGTGCCAACCCATAGTTCACCTAAGCATCCAGCGTTTTGGAGAAGCGTTTCATCCTACAGCCATAGGAGCATCAACGCATGTGCATCCAGCCCTCCATCACCAAACACAGCAGTCTACAGCATTCCGCCATCAGTAAACCTTGCGTTTTCTGCATTCAACCAGTTTTCAGCATTCATCTCTTCATCGTTTTGCTACAGCCAATTGGTGAAGGTAAAACTCAGCATTCATACATAGCCTAGAACAGTCCCAAACAGCCCCTATCTCAGCCTCAAATTTGCAACCTTCCCTCATTCCATTGGGAAGAGTGCATAGACTCGAGATTGGACATCATTGGTGCTTCTACAGCCGTTGTACAGTTCAGCCCAACTCTTGGTCTTCAGAGATCTTGCGTTTGGCTTATCGTCAATCCACTATCAATCTCTTCAAAGTAATAAAGCAAATACTATTCTGGTAACGGGATAGGGGGGCCTTTAGTGGGTAATTAGGGACCCCATATGGTGTACAATTTCTATCTCTCTCTCAAATCTCTTAAAGTTTGAAGTCTTAAAGTGGATTGCTAAACTCGCAAAACTCAGGATACAGAAGACGATGTGAGCATTTGTGTGACACGATCCTCAATTACGAATACTTCCGCTGCATGTTACATCCCGGGTGAAGGTAAACGCAACATGTTCATTCATTCATCTTGCATATTCACAGCCTAGAATGGTCCCAAAACAGCCCATCCCTCAGCCACAGTTTGGAGACTTCCTACAGCCCCTTGGAAGAGTGCATTGGCCTTGAGATTGGACATCATTGGTGCTTCTATAGCCGTGTATAGTTCAGCCCGACTCTCGGTCTTTTGAAGGTCTTATGTTTGGCTTATCTACAGTCCCAATTCAGTCGTTCTCTTCAAAGTAATAAAACAAATACTCCTAGCAATAGGAGGGGGCCCTTCAGTGGGTAATTTGGGACCCAATAAGGTGTACAGATCTATCTCTCTCTCATCTCTTAAATTGTGAAGTGAAAAGTGGATTGCTAAAGACTTGCGAAACCCAGGATAAAGAAGGCGGTGTGAGACTGTGTGCGCCAGGATTCTACATCTACACATAATTCTGCTGCATGTTACAGAGGGAGAAGTACTTGTTGCACATATATACAATAATGATAAGTGATATAAGTACAAGTGATAATAATAAACCTAGAGAGAAGTACAAGCACGTATATTCACACAATAATGATATGTGATACAAGTACAAGTGATAATAATAAACCTAGCTAGATGTCCTTTCACATTGGATGTCCAAGGGAAAAAACCTGTAGGACAAAAGTTCCTCTGGAGTTAGTGCATGTTCACATATAGCACTACATATAAGCATGTGCCTTCAAATCCCCCATGTAGTGGTTATGTGAACCTGTAGAAGGTAGCAGATCATTCTATGTAGGAGAGTAAGTCGCAAAGCTTCAAACTTCTCTCGAGACAATGCCTTGTAAACAGATCAACAATATTGTCCTGTGTAAAGCAGTGGGTTAATGTGAGCTCCCCTACATGAAGCCTCTCCCTGACATAGTGATAATGAATTTCTATATGCTTGGTACGTACATGCATTCTGTGCCATGGCCATAGCACTCTGGCTATCACTAAGTATGGTAGTGGGTGTCTGTTGACACTCACGAAGATTTGCAAGTAACCTCCTCAGCCATACACAATCTACCATAGCTGTAAAATCTGCCCTACACTCAACTTCACAAATAGAGGTGGCAATAGTGGGTTGTTTTTTGCTTAACCAAGATATGCATGATTTGCCCATAAAAAAACCGTTCCCACTGGAGTGCCATAATCACCAACCTAGTCTGAATCACCGTAAGCATGTAACCGTAGACCTCTCCCACGGGATAAAACAATCCAAGATCTAGGGTGCTCTCAAGACAACGAAAGATACGCTTTACCCTGCCAATGCTTCATTCCTGGAATAGGAAACACCATACTGAATATCTAGTCTCAGGTTACACATAAATGAGACACCCAACTCCTTGACTATACAAGCTAATATCAAAGGCTTCACCTACATCATGTATGCTCATCTCATCTTAAGCTCGGGTTCTACAGGTGTAGAAATAGGCTTACAATAGGCAAACTTATGGAGGAGCCTCTGTATGTACTTAGATATGAGGCACAGTTCTAGCCTCTTGCAAAGCTGTCATCTCTTCATGTACCATATCCTCTATATCACAAGCTGCAATGGGCTGATTTTAATCACCCATATGCTGTCCATTCGGCATGTTTTGTGGCTGATCTCACCTTATATCAATGCCCAATGGGAGTAGTCCCTCAAATACATTCTGTGAACCATCATGTGTTTGTTTACCAAATTCAGCCCATGGTTGTGCTGAATTTTTTCAGTAGATACCACATCTCTACTCTTTCGAGTGGAAGAATTGTAGAGATGGTAACCATTACTGCCACTACTATAGCCCACAAAAATACAACCGTGGGTTTTCTTTCATACCAGGCCTCAAAAGGAGTGATGGTTTTTATTGCCACTACTATAGCCCACAAAAATACATTTTAAAGCCTTGTCATCCAGTTTACCTCGCAATTGTTGAGGCAATTGTGCATATGCAAGGCATCCAAAAACCCGAAGGTAATCAACCATGGGTTTTCTTTCATACCAAACCTCAAAAGGAGTGATGGTTTTTAATGCTTTTGTAGGGCATCTATTCAAAACATGTGTAGCACACATGATGGCCTTCATCCAAACTTTGTGGGGCAAGCTCTTACCCTTCACCATACATCTTGCCATCTCCATCAATGACCTATTTTTCCTCTCCACAACACCATTTTGTTGTGGTGTATATGGCAATGTGCACTGATGTTTTATGTCCTTTTCTGTCAAGAATGCTTTGAAAGCATCAGACATGTATTCCCCCCCTATATCTGAGCGGAGGGTTTGCACTCTCCAACCTATCTCATATTTAGCTCTTGCCACAAAGTGCTGAAAATGCATAAACACCTTGACTAGACACACCCAAGCAAATCTGCAATAATCATCAATGAAGGTTACAAAATATAGGTGCTATCCAAGAGATGGTGTCCTCATAGAACCACACACATCACTGTGTATGAGCTGTAATTTTCTACCAGCCCTTACAAACCCATCTTTCAAGAAAGCATTTTTGTGCATCATCAAATAAGTAGTTGACAGGGCAAATGCACCGCTAAAGATAGAAAGAATAAGCACAATATCAACTGGCCGCAACTCGGACGAAAACTTCACAATGTGAAATTTGCATGTCCACTAATACGGCTGAATTATATACCTAGATGAATCTAGGAACATGCCCAAATTCTAACCACTGTCAAAAAACCATATGGACTTCTCACCAACACTGAGAGACACATGATCCTAAGAAGCTTCAAGCATCATAGCTACATACCAAAAAAGCCCTGCACAAAACGAGCTGAATCATCAACTTTGCTTGCAAAAGTCTGAGAAAAACAGTCCACAATCTAACAAGATTCTTTTTGCTATCTCTTTTTGCACTCACTGATGTAGTGCCCTAGCTTTTTACAATAGTGCCACTTGCCCTTTTTCTTGGGCTCATCTGCATCACTCTTTGCTTTGCTTGATGGCTGTCCAAAATCAGCTTTTGACTAATAATAGTCACCCTTAGCCTTGTCCTTGCCTTTGTCATTGGCAGCAAAGGCAAGGTCACTACCACGCTGCATGAAAGACTTATTCTTCCTCGTTTGTTCCTCCTACAACAACAGACCCACCAACTCCTCAAACTACAGGGGTTGTGACAAAGTAAGAGAAGTGTGAAAATTCAGGTAGGACTTTGGCAACGACTGTAATGTCCTGTATACAAGTTCCTTTTCAAGAATGACCTTATCAATATTAAGTAGCTGCTCCCGAAGATCTTGAATCTTCGTAAGATGATTGGCCATACTGTCAACTTCATGCATATCCAGGTTCTCAAGTTCTTTCTTGAGATAGGCTAGCCTCGCCACATTTTTTGCCCATACATAGTTTCCAATACATCCCATGCATGTTTTGAAGTCTTGCATGACCGAATGTGTGGAATAATTGACCTCTTGATAGACAGAGACCAAAGAAATAACTTGGACATCATGCACATCCCACCTCTTTTGGTCCTCAGTGGTAGGTGCAGGTATTGCAGCTTGTTGGGTACAAAGCCACTCACTCCTTTGAGGTGTGACAGTTGCAACGTCTGCTGGCGAGTAGCCCCACAGGCCCTTGGCCACCAGCAAATTCTGTCCATAAAACTCCATAAGGAGTAACTGCTCCCATCTAGTTTGTCCTTTTGGGACAAATCACCAAATACATGTGTTGCATTCTGTGCCATTTTGCAAACTGCACAATTGGCAAGAACTGACAAGTGGCAAAGATATATGTACTAATGTGCACTACCAAGCACAATGAGCATAAACCGCCACTGACTACAGTCAACTGTGCTAGTGCTGCACAAACCTCTTGCAAGAAACTGAAGGAAAATAGGAAAAAGCCTCGATTTGCACTTACAGATGTAATAAATCAACTTCTGGAGTGTAGTGTGTGCTGTAGAACCCTTCAATTTGAAAAGCCCCAAATTTGGTGGTTGCAAAATGGAAGATTTCAGTGCCAATTAGTGGCTGGGAGTGAAAGCAAACTCACAGAACAAAAAAGCCCCAAATCTGATAACTGCAGCCTATTTTTTTTTATTTTCACCCAAAACCCCAAATTGATTGGGTTTTGCAATTTGCAGGTACAGCGGTACAAATTCATGTACAACAGGTAAAGATGAGCGAGCAGCAGGTACAACAAGTATGACTGTACAAATCGTTGTGGAGGTGCGGGTGGCTGTACGGACTGCAATATGCCGCACTAGTGCTGTACGGATGGTGACGCATGCATGTACACATGGCGGTGCGGGTGTACGAATGAGTACAAACTGTACGGGCAACCGCTAACACTCAAGGCGAAATCAACCTGGAGCTCTGATACCAAATGTTGGCACACAAGAACCTAGTGTTAGGGTTTGTGGGGCAATGGCATCTTACCCATACAGATGAAGCAAATCAATTGAGGCCAATGAGGTGATAGCTCAAAAGGTAGAGATGTTTGTCTACGATCAAGAGGTCCTGGGTTCAAGACCCCACATGGTACTTCCTCTAGCGAGGTGATCGAGGGTACCGTCATCCAGCAGCCGAGGGAGACTGTGACATGTGAGGGATTTGACCGTCGTAAACACAACCTTAGTCTAACTAAACTGCACTTAATGATGCTTAAGAAAAGACAGATAGTGTCAATGCAATGCAATGCAGCTATATTAGATGAATGGGTTACAATGAGATCTGAATAGATCTATGATGCTGTCCTAGATGACTATCCTTCTCGAGATGAGAGGAATAGGCTGAATGCTGATGCTGAGGACTGTTCCTTGCTCCAATGCTGAGGTCCACCCTTCGATGCCGGCTTCCCTCTATGTAGGAGATAGGAATGATGAACTATATGCTGAATATGCTGAATGGACTGCTGTCCCACTGTCTTTCCCTTGTCTCTTGGGAAGGAAACGCTGAAGGGATGGCTTTGGGACTGATGCGATGCTGATGTGATGCTGAAAACGCAGATGCTCTCCTATTGCCTGGGAAGGAAACACTGAGGAGGTAGATGCGTTGGCTGAACTGTACTGGACTGAACTAGATGAGATGTGCTGAACTGAACTATGCGTTGATGGACTGAAAACGCTGATGTCAGATGCGATGCTGGACTAAATGGTATGCGCCTCTATTTATATGAGTGAACTGGTGCTGGTCGGCCAGCCTTGCTGCAGTCGGCCAGCCCTGAATGCTCACGACTGCACCTGGATGCCATAAATGCCATCAAATGCTGGTCGGCTGACTTGAAGGCTGTCGGCTGATGTAGATATGCTGTCGGCTGATGCTAAAAGCCCTGACTTGATGCACATTAATGCCTTATATGCTCATAATGACTAGAATGCTGATGTTGGTGATGAAACACCCCCATATGATGCTCATACTGATATATGCCTGAATGAATATCCTGATTATATGCCTGATGATGCCATGCCACTTGTACACCTAATGGGTGTGCACGTGACAGAGACCATCCGCTCCATTTGGATAAGCCTCATTTACACGCTCTGAGGGATTTGAGAGCATCTGACAGGAGACTCAGACTGGATGCAGCAGCACCGAGCTAACTTCCTTTGCACTTGGAACCTGGGCCTCTTCTTCACCCGACGGGACTCTGACCTAGTTTGGCACTACCACAATGGGCCTTTCCCCCACCCCTCAACCCAAATGTAGCCTCCCTCCAAAAGCAGGCAGCCATGGAGGGATCCCCCCCTTCATTTACTTCATTGTATCATTACCACATGAGAGGATTGGAGTCTGCTATTGAGCAACCTGTTTTGTTTACTGATAGGAGCAGCCGTTTTGTCAGGCGCTGAGCTGCTCAAATTAGCTTGTCCTCATATAGGAGGCCCAGCAACTAGATCATGCTAAAGCCCCAGGAGGGTGGAGCATTGATTTCCAAAAAAACCTTCGAGAAAGTTCTCTGCCATCTATAAAGTTAAGCAGGAGAGAAATCGGAATATCATGTGCATGAGCCATGCTCCCATGAGATGATTACACTAGCACACTCGAAGAATGTAGTCTCTAGAGTACATGCATATGGGCAAGAAAAAGAACTAGTATGAAACAAAAATACATCAAATTTGGAGATGAGTAAGGAAATATGGATGCACCCCAACAACAATCCCCTCAAAAAAAAAAAAGATTGACACTTACGCTGCACACTCATTCAGTTTACCAAGGTTTTGATTATCCAGTATAGCCAGAATCAGCTGTTTGTTTTCATCCAAATACTGCAGCAAAACCAATCGTGTTTTTTGCTTTTAGGATGAAAACCAAATCATAAAAACACATTGAAATTAAAATTATCATCTAGAAAGTGAACAATTCTAAGTTCCCATGCAGAAGATGAACGCCCAATGCAAACACTCAATGATGGAGCAACACTCCCTTAATGTGTTACGAAACACGAGACCAAATCTCTGCCAGGATGTAACCATCAAGCTTTTGCACCTTAGCAAAGTCTCCACCAAGTGATAATGGGTAGGTCGTAGAGGCATGTAAGTGTAGTGAGCTGCTTGACTGGTTGGAGTGAACACCCTGCACAGTTGTTAGGAAAACCTTGCATGCATCAGAGCAAAGTCCCAACCTTTAATAACTATAGCAGCACTAGAGACGATGAAACTTTGAGGAACCCAATTGCACATTGTTGTTACCACAAGGTGGCGACTGTCTAATAGCCACTGACGACAACTGACGTGTGGGCATCACAACCATCGTGTGCACCTGCACGATACACTTGTCTACATCATCAACCATTCTCCCACAAAGGCAGTTGCTAATATGACACTGGAGGAGGCTTATACACGACAAAAACCTTCAATTTCACATCTCAAAGTTTTCAGCTGTGATGCCTATGCTCATATCCTTGATTCTGTCATGTCCAAATTTGATCCCAAATCCAAGAAGTGCAAATTCCTTGGTTATCGCTCTCAATCCAAAGCTTACACATTATGGGATCCGGAGACGAAGTCCTTAGTAAATTCCTGCGATGTTCACTTTGTTGAACCCTCATCCGCCGATGATTCCCAGTCTCACCCCAAGCTTACCATAGAGGTTCCTCATCCTCTTGCTTGTTCCTCTTCTTCCCCGACACCCCCACCCCCCTCAGCTTCTCCACCCCCAGCTTCTGCACCCCAAGTTTCTCCGCCCTCAGCTTCTCCTAATCCTCTTGCGTCTGTGCGACAGAGGATTGCCCCAAGGCTTCCCCGATGGCTGGAAGCCACTGTTCGTGACTCTCATCTCTCAAATATTGATCTTCATCAGTTTGCTGACTCCTAGGACACAGCAACACCTTTGATACGGGCAGAGAGATTACAACAGCTTCGTCGTTCCTGAAACCTTGCCTTGATGAGTAAAGAGGTGCAGTCATATGAGCCTACTACAGCTAAAGAGGCTCTTGCTCTTCCTGAGTGACGGGCAGCCATGGAGGCCGAGATTGATTCTATTGAAAGAAATGGTACATGGGAGCTTGTGGACCGGCCTTTGCATAGGCAGGTCATTGGGGTCAAGTGGGTCTTTAAAGCCAAGTTTCATGCCAATGGTTCTCTTATTCACTTGACTTATACCAAGCCTGACATTTCTTACAATGTCAGTGTTCTCAATCAATTCTCTTCCACTCCTCGATATTCGCATTGGAAGGCCACTCTCAAGGTTCTTCAATACTTATCTGGTACCTTTGACTATGGTCTCTCTTTCAGAGGAGGCACTGAGCTTGTTGGATACTCTTGACACTGATTGGGCAGGTGATCAAGATAAGAGGTAGTCAACTTCTAGTTATTGCTTCACTTTAGGTTCCGGCCTCATTTCTTGGTGATCCAAGAAGCAGGATACAATCTCAATTTCTTCAACTAAGGCTGAGTATCGGGCCTATTTGGATACTTGCTATGAGCTATTATGGTTGATGGAAATGCTGAGTAATCTTGATGTTCTTTCGGACTCCTCTGTTCACATTCTTACAGACAACAAAAGTGCCTTTACGTTGGCTCGAACTTCATTTTTTCATGGCAAGACCAAACACATTGAGGTCCATTTTCACTTTGTTTGTGAGCTGGTCACTGACGACATCATTTCTCTAGAGTATTGTCCCTCTTGGGACAACCTAGCTGACCTCTTCACTAAACCTCTTCCTCGAGATTGTATTGATCACCTCCTGACCCGTATGGAGGTCGGTCCACCATGCTGGAGCTCAGAGCAGGTGTTGGACTGTGTTCATCTCCAGCATTTATCCCATTCATTGACCTATGAGACCAAAAGATTACATCATGTCCATGGAATACGTCATCACTAAAAAAAAAAGAAACAAGAGCTGAAATGCCAAAACTCATCCCAATACAAAGAGCATCAAGCTCTCACATCACCCTAAAATATACTGCATAGGGCACTGCATCATGGTACCCAATGTAGTAAAGTTGAGCCAGCAGGAGAAATTCATGTGGTGGTGGGAAATGTTGGCTCTAATCCTCTTGTGGTGATGCAAGTGTCGGCGGGGGCCACAGGCATCGGGCTCTGCATAGCTCGATGTGTCACTCCTCTCGGCCTATCTCCTCCTATCTCCTGCATCAACCTGGAGGTCAAGTGTAGTGAGTGGATCTGCTCTCGGAGCTCTAGTTTGGAAGAAGTCCATGAGAGCTCTCTATGCTGGTCCTCCGGCGGGTGCAACTAGTTTGGGCTGCAACAAGGTGGTTCCAAACGTAGTGAACGATACGTTTGGAAAACGTGCTGAAAAGATTCCAAACGTAGTGAACGCTGCCCCCGATATATATATATATATACAAAATTTATAGTTTACTTATAAAATTTTGAAATATGAAGTTTGAAGATTCATCAATGAACATTAAAGCACTTAGTAATACTATACAACCTTTAATTTCAATTTTGAAATATGAAGTTTGAAGATTCATCAATGAACATTAAAGCACTTAGTAATACTATACAACCTTTAATTTCAATTTTGAAATATGAAGTTTACTTTATAGTTTACTTATAAAATTTTGAAATATGAAGTTTGAAGATTCATCAATGAACATTAAAGCACTTAGTAATACTAGACAACCTTTAATTTCAATTTTGTGGCAGGGAGAAATGAAATGTTATATTAACGTCTTCAAAAGGCCAAGTGACCTATGAGACCAAAGAAAGATATATTAACGTCTATGAGAAGCCAAAGCCGGCCTATGAGACAAAAATAATACAACTGTGTTCTTCCGGTCATCGGAAGAAAAGAAAGAAAAGGAAAAGAAAGAAAAGAAAAAGTGTGCATGTGTCTAGATACAACTGTGAATCATCATGGATCGGTGGAGCCCATATACAAACGATATAAAGGGGGGAGAGAGAGACTTGAGCGCCGCATAGAGACGCCCGCAGGAGAAGACTTGAGCGCCCGCATAGAGACGCCCGCAGGAGAAGACTTGAGCGCCGCACAGAGATGCCCACAGGAGAAGACTTGAGCGCCGCACAGAGACGCCCGCAGGAGAAGACTTGAGCGCCGCACAGAGAAACCGCACAGACTCTGCCACACGCACATAAGGAAAAGCGGGAAAAAAAAGACGACGTTGACTTGCGTTCGTTTTTTTAACCTATAAAATCAAAAGTACACGTTCACTTACGTTAGTGAACGTTCCAAACGTAGTTTGGATGCAACTATGGGCTACAATAAGCACTCCCTGTCTGCAGAGCTCACGAGGGTAGCTTCGTGGCGGTATGGGACGTCACGAGGTAGAGATAGGTCGGTACGTCCATCTAGTTAGCTCAGCTCGTAGCTCGGTGGGGACAGCCAAGTCTTGTGGGTTTGCCCACGGCTGTCGAGGTTGGGAGGTGAGTCAGGCCTGCACCCCCTTCTTGTTTGTTTGTTTTGTTTGCAGGTTTCGAGTCTCGTATCAGGAGCGTTCTACGAGGAGATCCTATGGGGATTTGACAGTGGTATCAGAGCATGCCTCGTGAACGAGCAAGTCGGTAGGTAGAGAAGATGAGGTCGAAGAAAAGGTATGAGTTCAAGAAGCTTGCTGTTTTTTCTAAAGTGGTCCGAAACCCTCTCTAAACAGGCAGTGAAAACGGCCTCGTATCTCAGAGAGAGAGAGAAACAAAGAAAGAAAGATATATTAACGTCTGCAAAAGGCCAAAATTGGCCTATGAGACAAACAAGTAGTACAATGATGTTCCTCCAGTCTCAAGAAGAAGAGGTGGTGATGCTAACAGAGCAACTAGGAGACATGATGAATGGCCCCAATCCTCAAGGTCGATAAGCCAAGGAGAAGGCACACGGTATACTTCTCTTGCCAATGGTGAAGCAACACTCCTTTGTCGACTCAAAGAAATGGAGGACTTATTAACCGATCCGAATGCGCAAGCAGTGGTATCAAGGAAGGCCATCAACTATTCAAAGGTATCTCATTTTGAAGATTATGTGAAGAAATCAAAGTTAGGTGATCCTTTGGTGTTTGCAAAGGAATATCTTCATGAGAAGGGAATCATTGGTCCGGATTCATCTGGGCAAGCGGTTTTCTTGGAGCCATGCATCCTAGCTCCCTCTAGTTTACCACCAACGGAGTCACCAATGATGGTAAAAAAGGCGGCTGTACCGGACATCAAGGAGAAGGAAAAGCAAGAGACTTGCAAGCTAGGAGATAGAAGTGTGAAATGATGGGAAGGACAATGACATCACAAAGATCTTAGCTTTCATCACGGAGTTTGATTTAGCTTTCAAAAATCGTAATTATTCTGAAGAATCGAAACTCTATCAGGTAGCTATACATCTCAAAGAAGTTGCTAGTAATTGGTATCTAACACTTGTTACCAAGAACCTCAATCCAAAAACCTAGGAGTTTTATGTTCCAAGCTCAATTTTTGCCCACAAACTTCAAGAAGAAGGTGTGCATAGAGTGGGACAAGTTGTGCAAAAGTACATTAATCGGTTTTGGGATGTTTATCTTAAAGCCACTCAATACATCAACATCAGTGATAGCGAAGTCATTTGCAAGTTTGAGGGAGGTTTGAATCCTCTCCTACAGCCCCTTATGCATGTTTCCCTCAAAGACACTTTGAAGAATTGCATGGAGTCTGCATTGAATGCAGAAGCTCGTGATATGAAGTGGATGGTCAAGAGGAAGGGGCCTTCTTCGGAGAAGCCGCACTCAAAGAAGGCAAAGAACCAAGAGAAGCAAGAAAAGAAGCCTTACCCAGCCTCCAAATCATCCAATCTTAAAGATAAAGCCAAAAAGCCTAACCCAATCTTTAAGAAGCTAACTAAGGAAGAGCTAGAGCAACACATCAAAGAAGGAAGATGCTTCCAATGTAGACAAAAAGGGCACATCGCATGGGAGTGCAAAAAGAGGACCAAAGAAAAAGAGACATCGAAGCCAAAGGTTGGCACCATTGCTAATGTGCAAGTTCCCGAATCCAGCCAAGACACCAAAGAAAGACAACCATGGAAAGCATTTGGTAAGCTCAGAAACCAGCCCATGGTTGTTATGATTGACTCTAGGTCTACTCATAACTCCATCTCTAAAGAAGTAGCCCGAGCTATTGGTCTAATGGAGGAAGACAAAGGTATGTTCACTTTTGCTGACACGTTTTTTGGGCAACAAGCGCAAGTTGTTCCTATGAAGGATCCTTTGAGGATTCACATAGGAAGTTACTTGGACCATGTGGACTTTCTCATAGGTCCTACTCAAGGGTGTGATGTGATGCTTGGCATGCCTTGGATGCGCAAGGTCAAAGTTGTACCTCTCTACGGCCAAGATGAAGACAAACTCAAGATCACTCATAAAGGAAAGAATATTGTATTAGAAGTAGGAGTTCGAGAATACTCCATTCCTCTTGTGGGTCATGTACAAATTAAAAAGGCAACGAAAGTTCCATTTGTAGTTATTTAGTCTTTGCACAAGAAAGTAAATCTGAAGATAATGTAAATGGTTAGCATATGAACTTTTTACAACAATTCAATGATTGTTTTAGTGAGGTCTATTCCAAGAGAACTCCCACCTGAGAGACCTGAAGATCATAAGATAGATCTCATTCCGGGAAGCTCGACTCCAAATCAAGCCTCTTACCGTGTGTGTGCTTCACAACGGGAGGAGATCATGAATCAAGTGAATGAGTTGCTAGAGAAGGGCATGGTCCGACCCAGTCACTCTCCTTACTGCTCGCCAGTTTTGCAAGTGCAAAAGGATGGTTCTTTCCGCATGTGTGTGGACTATCGAGCCTTGAGTAAGGTTACCATAAAGAATAGATATCCTATTCCAAGAATCGATGATATCTTGGACACACTAAGTGGAGCTTCAGTTTTCAGCCGGATTGTTTTAAAGAGTGGGTATCATCAAGTTCGAATTGTACCAGAGGATATCTCCAAGACAGCGTTCCGTACCACATTTGGCCTCTATGAATTCTTGGTCATGCTCTTTGGTCTGACCAATGCACCGGCTATCTTCAACCGAATGATGGATCAAATTTTTCGCCAACATAGAAGATTTTGTGGAACTGTCTTTGATGACATTATTGTCTTTTCACAAAATGAAGAGGAACATAAGAAGCATTTAATTGTAGTATTTCAAGAGTTAAGAACACATAAATTGTACATAAATCCAAAGAAGAGTGAGTTCTTTTTGCAGGAAATCAAGTACTCGGGCATATCATCCGAGCACATGTACGGATGATGGATCCAGCCACAGTCAAGGCCATTGTGGAGTGGCTAACTCCAAAAGATGTCCATGAAGTGAGAAGCTTCCTTGGACTTTGCTCACATTACCGGCAGTATGTGCGCTATTTTGCACACATTGCTACACCTTTGCATGACTTGTGCAAGAAGAGAGTTGTTTTTAGCTGGACTCAAAGAGAGGAGGCAACCTTCAAAAGGCTGAAAGAAGAAGCCAGCAAACATATTGTTTTGCATCTACCACATTTAAATAAAGATTTTGTGGTACATTGTGATGCTTCAGATGTAGGCATAGGTGTTGTTTTGATGCAAGAAGAAAGACCGGTTGCCTGTGAAAGCCAGAAGTTACATGAAGGTGAGAAGAACTACTCCACCTATCAAAAGGAATTGCTTGCATTGGTCCATGCCTTGACCATCTGGAAGTATTATCTCTTGGGCACTACTTTTGTGGTCAAGATTGATCACCAAAGTTTGAAGTACTTTCTTGCTCAAAAGAAGATGTCACCTATGCAAATGAGATGGGCAAACTTCTTGTCCATGTTTCACTTCACAATGGAGAGCATGAAGGGCAAAGACAACTTGGTGGCTGATGCTTTGTCTAGAAGACCTAAAGTTGGTGCCATCACTATCAGACATCACACCGACTTCAAGGTAATGCGTGATTTATATGCTACAGATGCAGATTTTACCCAGATATGACACTGTTTACAGCAAGGAAACATTAAGACGCCTTTCTCAATTAGGGAAGGTTTCTTAATGATGAAGGATTAGCTTTGCATAGTGAAGGAATTAAGGCAAAGGGTCATGGAGGAATGCCATGCACCTCCTTTTGCTGGACCATAGGGGTATTCTTCCTACCACACAGATGCTAGAAAGATACTTCTATTGGCCTTCTATGAGGAAGGACATTGAAGCATTTATTCATGAATGCATCATATGCCAAAAGGTGAAGTTTGATCAAGGCAGGTCACAAGGCTTATTACAGCCTTTGTCTATTCCAGAAAAATCGTGGGAAAGCATTGCCATGGACTACATTATAGGATTGCCAAGGACTCCAAAGGGGAATGATGCCATTTGGAAAATTGTGCATAGATTCAGTAAAATGGCTTACTTTTCCAATGAAGAAGACAGTGGGGGCTGACCAAATGGCTACTATATATTTGGCCCAAATTTTCAAACATCATGGACTTCCAAAGACCATAGTGGGAGAGAGAGATCCAAGGACTACTAGCTTGTTCTAGAGAGCCTTGTTTGAGAATGTAGGAACTAAGCTTGATTTTTCTTCTACTTATCACCCCCAAAGAGATGGGCAAAGTGAGAATGTCAACTTACAGATTTTAGATCTTTTGAAATGCTTTTGTGCTGAAAAGAAAGCAACATGGGAAAGATATTTGCCGCTTAATGAATTTGCATATAACAACACTGTACATTCCACTACAGGAAACGCGCCATTCGAAGTAGTCTATGGACGGCCGCATTTGCTGCCCATAATGCAAACCACAGAGCAGATCTTTGCAGCTGATAAGTTCGTTGAAAGCATGCACACTCAAGTGCACAACGCCATAGAGAGATCTCAAGCCAAACAGAAGAAAGCTGCCAACAAACATACAAGAGACACTGATTATAAAGAAGATCAGTGGGTGCTTCTCAAGTTTGAGAAAGTACACTTGAAGAAGAGCTGTCACATGCACTCTGCACTATAGTGCATGGCGACAAGATGGCTCATCATCAGTGCTACATTGTACAGCAGTAGAACCCTTTAGGATTTGATATTTGTCATACGCCATGACCCCATTCTAATCCTCAGTCCAGTGTATGTCAAGCACGAGCTACGTAGGTCATTCCTCAGCCTTAGAGAGTCAGCCAGCCAATCAAGTCCCTTAACCCACTTGGAGAGAATCATTCATGCATATAGAGTCAGTAGCAGCCATAGGGTTTGCATCGGAGCCTGGTTGCATATTGCATATCATTCATCTCATTTGCACATAGACCACATAGACCACTGCAGAAACCTTGGAATATCATCTAGTATTTTTACCATATTTTACAACATTTATTTTGGCATGTTTACCATTTATTTTAAGCATTATCCATCTATGCAAGTCGTGTGGTAGTCGGCCAGCAAGTCGTGTGGTAGTCGGCCAGTTTCACAACCAGCCGACCAGCACATAAGAGCATATAAATAGCATAGCCTTGCATCATTCATTCCATCTCATCATCTTTGGAGTCAAGCGTTTCAGTTCTTTGGCATAAGGAGCATCAACGCTTGAGCATTCAGCCATACATCATCAAAACGCAGCATCATCAGCATTCAGCCAGAAGAAGCACTACAGAACCTTGCGTTTTCAGCATACAAACAGTTTTCAGCACTCATACACCTCATTGTTTTGCTACAGCCACTTTGGTGAAGGTAAAACGCATCATATTCATTCATTCATAGTGCATAACACAGCCTAGAACAGTCCCAATCAGCCCCTTCTCTCAGCCTCAAATGTGCAGCCTTCCTACATTCCATTGGAAGGGTGCATAGGCATCGAGATCGGTCATCATGCTTCTAGAGCCGTGTACAATTCAGCCTGACTCTTGGTCTTTCAAAGGTCTTGCGTTTGACTTATCTACAGTCCCAAGTCAATCCTTCTTCATTCTCTTCAAAGCTAAAAAAGCAAATACTCCTAGCAACAATAGGAGGGGGCCCTTCAGTGGGTAATTAATTTGGGACCCTATAAGGTGTACAGATCTATCTCTCTCTCTCTCTCGTCCCTTCAAGTTTGAAGTGATAAAGTGGATTGCTAAATACTCGCGAAACTCAGGATAAAGAAGGCAGTGTGAGACTTTGTGTGACAGGATCCTTCATTACGCATAATTCCATTGCATGTTACATTAGTATCAGATTCAGCTTGTCCACACACACCGCATCCTAGCGTGAGAGCATCCTTGGATGGTCATACTTCACTTCGGTATGACCACCGACTTCAATAACATGTCTACAAAGGAGAATACACATCAGCAGGAAGACGTCTCCCCCAAAGGAGACCCTACTATAGATACCATAGCTCGACTCCGAGCACAAAACCAGCTTCTTATGGAGCGTCTCCAACTCTTGGAAGCAACAGCACCAAAACCCACTCCTCCAATTACCCCCGACTTCGTCACCCTCTTCTTTCAGAAGCCAAATAACGTGAAGGGGGTGCAGGCATGACTCGCCACCCAACCTTGACAGCCGTGGGCAAAACCCACAAGTCTTGGCTATCCCCATCGAGCCACGAGCCCATCCAGGTTCTTTTTTGGAGACAATCGGGAGATCCAACTGGAAGAGACACATATCCATGTTCTCGTTCCTCAAGCACTGTAGACTCCTCCCCTCCCAACCTTCCCTCACATTCAAGCTTGAAGCTCCATAGGTTGTAAGTGTAAAAAATAAAAACTGTATTTTGTCGTACGGTATCCAAAAATTTCATATCGTACCAAAAATTCCCATACGGTATCGTATTTTCGTACCATGACAACCATGGTGGTGAGTTAGGCCTGAACCCCTTCATGTTATTTGGCTTTGTGTTACAAGTTTCGAGTCATGTTTCAGGAGCATTCTACGAGGAGATCCGTGGGGATTTGACACTGTCGCTCGTGGTTCGCCTTCACTTCGAGCTCCACCCGCAATCGCTCCTATTTGGCCTTGCATTTGGTTTTCTCTACCCAACTGTTCGGCCAGTCCTGCTTCACGGTCTCGCTCTTCCTTTTCACTCATCCATCGACACCATTGTTCCATTGAGGAACTTTGTTCTTTAGGTGTCTCCTGCTGGGGCCAAGGTTGCCAGTAATTCTGCCAGTTTTTTTTTTCCATCTGCACTCTGTCGAGTTGAATCTAAAGTTGCCTTATCTACTCCTTTAGCTTTTGGTTGTCTTCGTCTTCTTTTTGCGGAAACGTTTCTTCGAATGGTTCTTCTTCTTTAGCGATGTCATCGGAGCTTGATGCCATTGTAGATGGGCGAGTGGTTTTTCCCGATCTCAGCTTTACCATCCACAAGATGCCCTCACCCTAGGTTGCTTGGTTGAATCACGTCCCAAGCTCTGATACCAATGTAGCATGCGCTGAGCTAGGACCATGTGAAACAACGAAGCCTTTCTTTAAACCTCAGTTTAGTGAGTCTTTAGCAATCCTTTAAAACAGCTTACATGAATCTGAAAGAGATGTAGCAAAGACGACACCAGATGGGGTCTCGAATTACCCACTGAAGGGCCCCACCCTACAAGCAGGAGTATTTGCTTTATTTCTTCTTCTAGAGAACTGTATACAAGTTGAACTATGTCCACAAGACTGAGCGGACAAACTGACTAACTCACTGCCAAACGCAAGGACAAAGCGATCAAGCGCTGGGCAGAACTGTGCATAAGCTTTAGGCGACTATGAAGCTATCTTTGAGAGAAATACACTGGCATGAGGGTAGATGTGTTGAATACTCCTGAAGAGATTGAGCTTCTTTGCCTTGGCTGAAAGCACAAGAATGGCTATAGGTATGCATTCGCAAGAGCCTAGGCATACATGCTTGATTTCTAATGATAATCTCTTATTCGTACCTACTCATTTAGGGACTGCACATGCCTTGCCTTTTTATATGGCTCATGTATGCTGGTCAGCTCCTTAAGGAGGCTGTCGGCCTACAAAAATCCCACGACTGGGCATTAAATGCCTAGTCAGTTGTTTGTGGCCTTGTCGACTGCTGGTCGGGCTATTGGGCTGGTCGGGCTTCTGGCTGACTGGCTGTCTGGCTTGGCCGACTCAGTCCGGCTTGGCTGACTAGATGTCAGGCCTCGCCGACTATCACCAAAGCTCAAAGGTGGGCTGGCCTTGCAAGGGGGTAACCAACCCCCTAGCCACATACCTAGGCCAGTCGGCAACCCTTTTGTGGGCTTAGGTGATAGTCGACTAGACCTGACATCTAGTCGGCCAAACCAGACTGGGTCGGCTAGGCCAGACAGCTAGTTGGCCAGCAGCCCGACCAAGGGCTAGCCCCTTCTACATGCAATGATCCTACATGCTTAATCATGCATCCCATGGCTATGGCTGACATCTACATGTACCTGTATGATGAACACTTGTTGGATTCTCCACAGTGGGTTAAGAGGACTGACCTGACACTGACCTCTATGGCTGGGAGACTGACCTATGTAGCTCGTGCCTAACATATGTCCCGGACTGGGCCTCACAAAGGAGTCATGGCATACGACATACAACAAAATTATCCTAAAAGGTACTACTTCTGTACATGATTCTTGCATTGTTGATGAGCCAGTTTGTCACCATGTACCAAAGTGCATGGGTGCACGTGACAGGTCCAAATCCATCTCGAAAGAGGCAGTGAACTATGAAACCTCCCCCTAATCTCATAGTATGCAAGGCATCGGCATAAATAGTGGGCCTCTGTCTCAATCGTTGTACGACAAAGCTGGCATATCCTGTCCTCTTGTGCAGCTATCCCCGGCCCATATCTAGTTGTCTCCACTCTCAATTGATGGGATGAGGTGCAGATCCGTCCAATCACACATCGCACCCCAAATAACAGATGTGTGTCCATCTAGGACGGGCATATGATCAAACCGTCCTCTATCAAGCAAAGAAGACGATCTCTGTAGAAGGCCATCTTCGTCCCCAAGGGTTTAATGCTAGGTCCTTGTTACATGCAGAAGCTCTCACCGAGTCTTCTTTCAGCCCTAAACACCATCTAGAACATGCTGATGCAAAAAACGCAAACAGAAGGGAGAGTAGAGAGAGAGAGAGATAGCTGGAAATTCAGTATATCATATGGTACAAAAAGGTACATAAATCCTTGTAGCCATGGGCTGCCTTCTGGAAAAGGTAGAAAACCCTAACTCTAGTCCTAGATCTAGACCCACACCCAAGAGGGAGTGAATGAACAAAACGATGAGCAAACATGCCTTTTATAGGCCTTGGACAAACTAGAGAACTGGCCGACTGCTGGTCGGCCACCCGCCTGGACACCAGGTTCATCATTGAAGTACCCGACCTGTTTTACTGCAGCCGACAGCCTCTTCATGTATTCCACCCAGCCGACAGGTCTTCTTGTCCAGTCCAGTCCATCCCTTGCCATAACTTGCACATCAATGCTCCAAAATCTTGGTTCTATCTGGTTCTTAATCCTTCTTTATCTGGCTGCACTCTAGGATTAATCCTGAGATTAGCATGTACATGTGCATGCAAATGACAGTCCTCTCAGTATCTAGTCTCACAATGTCCTTCCTCCTGATGACCCTGTTCAGCTTAGTGCAACTAAGAGCAAAGGAGGGGGCCTCTATGATGTACTGAAACCAGGGGAGTGCCACCATCAGCATGCCATGTATACCAAACCAAGTGCTCACCTATGCATACCAGCACTGTGTTTCTCCATCTAGTGCCAGCTATCTGGAGGACTCTAGGGCGAGCCGGGGGTATCTATCTGGTGGGAGCTCCCATAACCTGTGCCAGTACGTCACTATCTGGAATAGAGCCTCTATCACAATCAGTGCAGCCCCCAACTCCGCTCACACACTCTCATATGGCACTGAAGGCGTACTCCTAATCATGTGTGAGATCATCATCACTAGGGGCCTCTCCATCGGCTTCCACCCATCATATACCTCTTCCATATCTGTCTCAACTGGCTCCCCCCTTCGTCTCCTCCTGTGGTACAAACTGGGACCCAAACGAGAGCTCCATACAAGAGTGCAGGTGTGACTAGTGTGTCAAATAGTCAAAGCTTCATCCTCGGCTCATGAAACTGTATCTATGAGCACTACTTCTCGAGTGAGCCCATGGCTGCATAGCCACGCATCGATCTGGTTTCCGCCGCCTTCCACATAGAGAACTACGGTCCAACAAAAGTGATCCCAAGATATACATAAGAGGTCACATGCTCCATGAGTTCCCACTATATGTAAACTACAGTGTGGATCTACCTATCCACTCGTGAGGTATTAAAGATCATAACCTTGGTCTTCCCAAGGTTCACAGTGAGAGATGTAACAAACTGAAAGGAGAGGGGAGCAGTGATTGCATGACGCAATGATTCTTTGATTGATGTGTTGAAAGCTTCAAAGAGTACAATGCTTTTATAGCCTATCTTTTGACACAACACACACTGGGGCAATGACACATGGCAAGTGCCCATGACATCACTACTTATCACATACACACATAAAGGGCTAGAAGAGGTTGTTCACACACTTACTCACATAAGTGAGTGTTCACACACACATACAAGGGCTTTTCCACACAGGTGAGACTCTGAATACCCATCTCTAGGGTCAATTCGGTCCTAGCTATTTGCAACAAGCAATCAGTCATTCTACTCATTCAATAAAGCAAATACACCATACGTGATGGGACCCTTCAAAGGGTATTTGGGACCCAACACTATGTATTGTCTCTCTTCTCTCTCTACACTCATATTCTCATTACATTGTGCTATACATCATCAAGAACAAAGTTGCTGAAAACTGTTTATCAAAGTATAATCCTTGTTTGTAAGCTTCCACATGTTACAATGGTATCGGGGTTTTTGCCTTTTGATGAGGAGACTCAGCCAAGAAAAGAAAAAAAAATCACTTGTGTGCTTGGTTAAAGACACCGAAGCACTCCCCATTCCGGTGTGACCCTTGTCCCTCGAAGGATGGCAGCTTTTCAGACTCTGAAACGCAACTGGACAAGTCTCCCACACACATAGTGGATGGTTTGTTTGCGGCCAAGAAGAACCTTGACCACTTCCACTTTGGCGACCTTCGACAATGAGGGAACAACAGATCCATGAAGAGATTGTCACCACAACAATGGCATCATGGAGCACTTCTCTCAATGGGGACCAAATGACACTGATGTTCCAAAGTTTCATGCAACTCATGAAGCAACAGGGAGATCAATTACTTGAGAAAAAAGTAGTATCCAAGCCATGGAGGAGTGATTACCTCTTCTTCCTCCATTCCTACTTCCCCCCTCGCCAAATCTCACCTAGATCCCTACCACATTTCCTCCCTCTACTATCTCCGATGAGAGGTTAATGCAACAGTCCCATTCTCAAATTGAGTTGCAGATGCAGGAGATGGAGCTTTGGATGAAGGCAAACCGTAAAGCAGCAACTCAAGCCGCCGACCAAGAAGACCAAAGATGGCACGTGGAACACGAACGATTGCTTGCAGCTGTAGACGCAAGGGCGGTACCGCGGCGACTTCCTCAATTCATCTTCACAAGAAGGTGAACTTCAATAAAGTAAAATGGTAAACTCGATCCCACCTCTTTGTATTCTTGCATTCATCAATTTGAAGCTTATTTTGCTTGGGCTAGAAAGTCAAATGTTGATAAGGTAGTGTTAGCTAGTTGCTACATTGAGGGTGAGGCCATTCCTTGGTGGACACATAGGGTTCACGCCAACTCCCGTTTCAAAGTTGCCGACTATGTATGGGACCGATTCATCACCGACCTTGAAAAGCAATTTTTACCTCCTTGTTATCTTGAGCGGCTTGAGGACGAGTTCAAGGAATTGGGCCAAAACACACAGCTAGCTCTCCAATTTCCCAACAAAGTACAATTGCACAAATCTGAAGTGGACAAGAGAGGGCAATTCCTTTATGGTTTAGACACACAAATCCAATGGGATGTGCGTATGTTTGAACCACCAACCTTCGAATGGGTACTCGCTATTGCACAAAGTGCCGAAATGAAGTACAACGGTGAAAAGCCCAAGACCTCCCAGCCGTTTTGCCCAAGGCAATGCATAATCTCTCTCTTCGCATGGGAGTGAAAAAGCTAATGAAGAAGAAGTCACACGGCACTCTCAAGAGATTAGCTCCAATCCCACCCACATACACCTAAAAGAATAACTTAGAGCAAAAGAACTTGAGAGATAAGACTCAAGGCACTCGCACAATGGGGATTATTGTTTTTCATTCCTCAAAATTGTTTTGTATACGGTGCCTCTTCATATACACTTGGCCGCTGTGATCAGATATCCTTGCTTAAGATGTACAATATGATAGAGAGAAGCATCGTCTAGACATCCTTATTTAACATGAACAATAGGATAGAGAAAGCACAGTGTGGAGATCAAAACTAAAGCATGGAGCCTTGCGTAAAATGAACAATATGGCCAGGACTACAATGTGGTGCCAGTAATGTATACTGTCTGCATCAAAAATTTTGGCTATGGCTCCACTTTCTTCCAGGATAGATCAAAACAACAGGTTAGAGAGAAGCATGGTGCCTTACTTAACATGAACAATATGGCCGGAGGACAACGATGTGATGCCACCAACACAAGATAAAATTTTGGGGGGAAAACGAAAAGATTGAAAATGGAGTACCTTCTGAATAAGTTCTGTTGTGACGTTGTGAGCCGGGTAGGCCCCCGTGTGGGCTTGCATGGGGTGCTGCATCGAACAAGTTTTGGCTAAGTTGGGCTGGGTTGTGCTTAGGAACCCCCAGCAAATAGCAAATAGCAAAAAATAGCTCTGGTTTCTTCACTCCCTCGGCTCCTATCCCACAGCTGGGCTGATACTTGCTTCAAGCAAAAGCCCAAAATCCCAGCACAGTAAACGAGTCGCATTGGCAGCATCATCTTCTTGTACTTCCCACCCAGTGACTCACTGTCCTTGCACTCTATGGACCTTAGGCTAAAAGAAGATTAGAATTTTCAATGCTATCTTCTAAAAATATTGTCAAATGTCCTAAATATATATGCACCCAAAATGCTTTCTTTTTATTTATTAATTAATAATTAATGAATGTTGAGTTTTACTAAGGTGCACGAATGGTTGCATGAATTTATTCGATAGTCGATAACCTAAGAGAAAACATTTAAGAGAATCTACTTTTTATGGTAGCAGCACGAGCATTCTATGTGTCTCTCTGATCGCGATAGAAGGGCTATCATGCCGTCCGTGTAGGGATAGTGGCAAGTATCAATTGAGGGCCTCTCTCTCTCAAAGATGTAAGAGATGAGTCTCTCTCATAGCCTATATCACCTCCCTTTGTGCGCAGTAGTTGCATGGAAAGGTGAAGGAAGCATTCAATTGATGCGTAGAAAAGAAGATCTGCACGTGCAAGGCCATTCGAGGGGGTGGGGTTGTGTAGCAACTGATTTGAGGGTGTAGCAAGGGTGATGTGTGGAGGAGGATGGATGAAGGAGGGTGCTGGGGTGTGAAGCGAGGGCGCTCTGTAGTTTTACAGAGGGTGCTGGGGTGTGAGGCGGGGGCGGAGAGAGAGAGAGAGAGAGAGAGAGAGAGAGAGAGAGAGAGAGAGAGAGAGAGAGAGAGACTGACGTGCAAGATGTAAGTGGCATTAATTAATATGCATCCAAAAAGTTTCCTCAACATGCATACAAAAAGTGTTAATGGCTTCTAGCAAAATCCTAGAGTCATCATCAGAATCAACAAAGAAACTTTCAAAAACTATGTAGAAAATTCATGTGGAATCAAAATTTTGTTCTTAAGTACTTCCATTATGTTGTACACCACATAATGGCAGCATGTGATATGCTATCTACATAGCTACACTCATCGTAAGGACACCATAGGCGCATGGGCACAAGCTTGACAAGCAAGAACTTCTAAATTTTGTGGGCTTATTGCACTAGTGAGACATATAATAGAAGCAAAGCAATCAACTTTTTTCTACTATCAAGCACCCAGGTCATGAAAATACCACTCCTAGCATGTAGTGAGCAGCATTTTCTATCGTTAGCACCTAAGTCACAAAAATAGCACTCCTAACATGTAGCACAATCGTCGATGGCTAGTTATCAAGTGTGGGTTCTAGCAATCATAAAAGGAGGCGTTTTCCTTCTTGACATACATGCAATTAAGTCCACTCAAAGTAGACTCATTGGTGGCTAGTGATCAAGTGTGGGCCCTAGCAATCAAAGGAGGCTTTTTCCTTCTTGCCATACATGCAATTAAGTCCACTCAAAGTAGACTCATAAGCATGCTTGAAATGGCTCTGCATGCACCTTATGATAATAGGTTCGGCATTGACTTGCATACAATCTGCAAGATACATGCTTTTCTTCTACACATCGAAAAGAATGGTAGGATAACCGCTTGTACGTGCACCGTTCAATGAAGTCCAAGCGATAGGTCATACCATGGGCCAGGCGTTTGCCTACCATGGTCCCCCCATCCAAAGATGTACTTGGAAGGATGTCAGTGAGGGTATGGTACATGCACACTTTATAGTACTTTGAGGTCAAGCAAGTGTGACGATGGTCTTTGGTTTTGTTGTCTCATGATTTCAGCTATTTGATCAAAGAGAACAGTGAGCTTCTGCATTGAAGTGTGTTTGGTTGAGAAACCTTCTAACGCTCATAGTGTACATGTGTGCCTTATGCGAGGGTTAGTAGGTCCTTAGTTTGAGGTTAGTGCACAGTTGTTGTTTGTGAAGTGCTAAGCTGCGAAGTGACTTAAGCAGAAACGAGGACTCTGTGATGGGAGAGGAGTAAAAACAAAGTAACAAAAAGTAATATATTTTGTAGAGCAAGCTTTTTAGGAACTTGACGGCACTAGTGGAAAAGGTTGACAAGGCCTTTTTAGGCAGTGGAAAGATTAGTTGATTCTTCATGTGAGAGTATGGCTTTGGGAAAAAAAAATGAACTCGCAAAAAGGATGAGAATATCGTTAATGTCGTGGACATTGAAAAAATTACATGGTGGAAGACGAGAGGTATCCTGCTCCTACTAGTTCTACTTTTCTTCTAGATTTTTATCTTTGTTTTCTCACGTCTCTCTCTCTCTCTCTCTCTCTCTCTCTCTCTCTCTCTCTCTCTCTCTCTCTCTCTCTCTCCGTGCTATTGGTTGTTGCATGTTGTGCTTCGAAGGTGGGTGGAGGGTGTCACAGTGATGTTGATAGCGTGGGAGGCTACAAGCAAGGGCATGGGCACAATGTATAGCAAGCAAGGGTTGGCATGGGGAAGATTCAATGTAGGCGTGGACTTGTGTAGGCACAAGGCATGGATGATGGACGTGTGCTCAGTTGGGAGTGTGACTAGAGGCACATGCGATGGGTGTTGTGCACAAGCGGGAATGTGACAAGAGGGTGCATTCAATTAGTGGCATGGGCGATGGTGAGGCATGAGCGCAAGAAGCAACAACATGGCAAGGGCAAACATAAGCACCACCAAGGGCGTGATCTACACAAGGGTATGGGCGAAGGTGGCCAAAGGTCGAGGCTTGGGTGTGTGAGCATGGATAGAGGGGGGTGTGCACCTGTAGGTGTGTATGTTTTGTGAGTGCATAATAAGTTTGTTTAAGGAGTGTGCACGTGCGGGTGTTTTTGTTCATTCCAGGGTATGTATATCTATACAATTGATAGGGTGTGCTACGTTACATATGTACAACTGGGGTTGAAGGTTCTAGCTTACCTTGAGGGTGTTGAGATATCGAGCTCATCTAGTGAGGCGGTGGACATTGATGACCCGCTTGGGGGATAGGCCCCACACTTACACCACTGGCATGGTTGGTGAGATCTTGGGTGATATGTGGCCAGTGGGATGACAGGCTGTGTGACAGCCATTCTAGAGACTGGCATAGTTATAGCGCCAGCTCATTTAGTCGGGTTCACACTATAGAGAACCCATGTATGTATTTGGTTGAGTACCTTTCATATTGTGTGTAACTCTTATTCTTGAATATGGTGTGTTGAGTGTTGAGTAGAGAAGAAGAAGATTTTCAGCCTCTCACCTTGTGTGTTCTCTATTAGGGTTTTGTGAGTGTGTGTGTGCTTGCAAGAGCTCAAGCTCTCTTCCCCCCTGCATCTTTTCATGGTATCAGAGCCTGGTTCGTGCTAAGGGCTGAGCTGCAAGCAAGAGAACCACAGGAAGCGGTACGAGGGTAAGAGCTTCAACTACTCTTCCCTATTGTGTTGGTGACTACACCCTTGTCGGGAGCTCTACGGGAGGCACCGGCAAATGGTCTCTGATTGATGACTTGATCATTACGGGGGACCATGATGCAGAGATCTTTGATGTAAAGATCTTGCTTAGACAGAAGTTCGAGATGAAGGATCTGGGGGAGCTCAGATATTTCTTGGGTATTGAGGTGATTAGGTCACCACATGGTATTGGATTACTGCAGAGACAGTATGGCTTGGACATGTTGTCCAAGTATGGTATGACAGGCTGTAAGCCTATTTCTGTGCCATTGGTGGATCAGAATGGCAAGTTGAGTGCAAATTCAGGAGAGATCTTGGAGGATCCTACTATGTATAGGAGCATAGTAGGAAGTTTGATCTACATGACGATCACCAGACCAGATTTGAGCTATGCTATTGGGTTGGTGAGTCAGTTTATGCAGGTTCCACGGAAACCTCATTTGGATGCAGTGAGACGCATACTGAGGTATGTGAAGTCTACTTTGCATTGTGGACTATTCTATGAGACTGGGACAGAGATATGTGTACATGGGTACACAGATGCTGATTGGGCTGGTAGTATCTCAGACAGAAGATCTACCAGTGGCTTCATGTTTTCTTTGGGGAGTGCTGCTGTGACTTGGAGCAGCAAGAAGCAGCCTACGGTTGCTCTATCGAGTACAGAGGCCGAGTACAGAGGAGCTGCTATGGCAGCATGTGAGGTAGCTTGGTTGAGAAAGCTACTTGCAGATTTGGGTCTATCAGTGGATAGACAAGTTGTCATTTTCTGTGACAACATTAGTAGTATACAGTTGGCCAGGAACCCAGTCTTTCATGCTCGTACGAAGCACATAGAGGTCCACTACCACTTCATCAGAGAGAAGGTCTTGGCAGGAGATCTTGACCTTGTTTATGTCAGCACAGAGGATCAGGTAGCTGACATCTTCACCAAAGCATTGGGTATAGAGAAGCTCCGCAGATTCAGGGCTTCGCTTGGTGTACATGAGATGGAGTTGAGCTCGAGGGGGAGTGTTGAGATATCGAGCTCATCTAGTGAGGCGGTGGACACTGATGATGACCCGCCTGGGGGATAGGCCCCACACTTACACCACTGGCATGGTTAGTGAGATCTTGGGTGATATGCGGCCAGTGGGATGACAGGCTGTGTGACAGCCATTCTAGAGACTGGCATAGTTATAGCGCCAGCTCATTTAGTCGGGTTCACACTATAGAGAACCCGTGTATGTATTTGGTTGAGTACCTTTCATATTGTGTGTAACTCTTATTCTTGAATATGGTGTGTTGAGTGTTGAGTAGAGAAGAAGAAGATTTTCAGCCTCTCACCTTGTGTGTTCTCTATTAGGGTTTTGTGAGTGTGTGTGTGTGCTTGCAAGAGCTCAAGCTCTCTTCCCCCCTGCATCTTTTCAGAGGGCTCAATGAGTGAAGGTGAAAAACTACCTACCCATCCACAATCAAAACTTTAATACCACTGCCACATTGGATTTACTATTGTGCTTCATTGAACTTTGGCCTTCCACTTGGCAAGTTGGTGTTACAGCGTAGCACAAGGGGGTGTTGTGGGGCCAAAGTGATCACTTTGAGCCTTGAGTTCACTTGGCAAAGCCAAGGGAGCATGCGTGCATCTCTCTTAGGGTTTTGGCACCATGGGTGACTCTTCTTAGATTTGAACCACCGGGGTTACAGCAACCACCACACATGGACATCGTGATACGTCTACAAACTCTTCCTATCACTTTGATGGTCATATCAGTATATGTGAGTCAAGGAGGAAAGCCACTTCCCTCCACTCCTTAAACTTTAGGAGTGGCATTGAATGCATGGCTTTAGGTCTCCACTCCATCTTATAATTGAAGTTTAATGGTGTATTTATAGAGGCTTATCGCAAAAGTTCATAGAAACCATAAGCTTCTAATAGATTTGTAAAAATCCATTGAATTGTTGCCCTTGATCAGCGAGACCCAATTGTAGGGTCTCCCTTCATAAAAACCTTGAGCTTCTAGCTCTTCTCTTGTGTTGGGATCCATCGAAGTGTTGCGTGCTAGAATGGTATTGAGTGTTTTGGCCATCGCTTGACTCTCTTTGCCTAAGAATTTTATGCTGTAAATAACGGGACCCAGAAGTAAGGGTTTTCCTTTTCAAAGCCTTGAGATTTTAATACCTCAAGGCTTTGGGTTATGGTGGGTAAAACTCTTTTGCTTGAGTTCTTGGCATATTTCATCTCATAGGTTAGCTTTTGGCTAAATGATGGGGCTGTCAGGTCTTTGTTTTGGCATAACACCTGCCTTGGCTAGTTAGGTTACTCTTGGGTACCCACACTGCTTCTTAGTGCCCTCCTCAAAGGTCAGTTGAGGTTAACGTTTGGGGGGTGGTCTCTTCGTCTCTATCGGTGAGGTTTTGGATCTCCATAATGGTTTAAAGTGGTGATGGCCGACATGTTGAGGCGAGAGGAATGTTGCATATTAAGGGTGACCTATGGTGATGGCTTGTAATTAGACAACGAGGCTTGGGATGTCCTCATCCACCAAGGGTACTATGACAAAATTTAAAATCTTTAATTTTCAACTTTTGTGTATATTTTGATGGTTTTTCAATGATAATAAAGTAGAAGCTCATTCAAGAAAATTGGGGCACCCACAATGAAATGACGGTGCATGATGGCACAACAAATTTTGGCACGGCTACCCTGTTATATGTACATTATGTGTGCTATGTTATATACACATTATGTGTGCATATACTAGGAGGCTAACCCACATTAGGCTTGTGGGCATGGGAGCATGGGGAACAAGCTCTAGTGGAGCATGGGTTAGGACTAACCTTAAGGGTTAAGGTTAGGGTCAGGCATCCAAGGGTCACACATGGGGAATGGAAAGTCAAGAGTCACTTGAGGGCCCTCCTATATAATAGGGGCATGGGGCATGAGGCCAAGGCTATGTTATGCTCTCTTGTGTAGAGGTTCATATCTACTCATCTACCATTTCACATTATAGCTACATGCTATTGGATTGGAGTTATACCTCTTGATGGTATGGGACATCAAGGTAGAGGTATGATGTATTTCATTATTATTCATGTGTGCATCCCTTGGACTCGGGGGTGGTTGGGTGGTTGAGTTTATGCCTGATTTATGCATGTTTATGCATAACAATTATTTAGAAAGATCTTAGGGTTTTAACATACCCCGATGTGACAATGGCTTTTGCCTTTTAATATTATGTATTTCCTAAGGTTTTATTTCATGTGCCGATGTGTACATTGTAAAGACCACAAGTACACTCTATAAATACTTTGGTTGGTTAAACTAGTGATGTGGAAGTAAAAGTGGGTCTTATGAACTTTATTAAAATAAGATGGCAACACATGCCAAGCTTGTGGATGGTGTGTGGAGAGCATATGGAGGAGTGTGGGGAAGGATGCATAATAGAGACGAATCCCTATAGAAGTCCTATGTGGACTAAGGAGATTTTCAACATGTGTACATGAGGGGCCTTAGTGTGGGCTCAAAATGGGGCGAGATTTTATCTCTTAAGTCAATCATTCTTTGATTAAAAAATTCAAGGAGTACATGTCGTCTCAAGTAGCCAAGAAGGACAATCGAGAGTGAGAAATGGCCTTATGTCATAGAGGGATGAAGATTTATATCTTTATGATTTATAATAGGGTGAGAGAGGGTGATCCTCCATCTATAAAAGAAGCCCTCCTCTCCCTTTTAAATCCATGAGTGAAGCCTCCATAATAGAGTGTCCACTCTTTCAATCCCAGTAATCTCTTATTCAAGAACTCTCTTTACATGCAATGGATATATTTAGCATAAGGATAGGCAAATTCCCACAACACATGAGGGTAGGGTTTCCTTATCTTAAACTTGTGGTTATCAAAGCACTAAGGTAGATGCATTGTTTTTTTGTTGATCTTTCCATAAAAAGACTAAAAAAGTTTAACCTTTATAATCTTAACCTTTACAATGGACTCCATGAACTATCAATACACACTCTTAACAAAAGCTTTGGACTCCATAAACTATCAATACACACTCTTAACAAAAGCTTTGGACTCAAAACATTACAAAATTCTTATGACAAAAATTACAAAATATGGATGCTCCAAAAATGTGCTACCATGCCCACTGTTGATTCTGTCATTGAAAGCTACATAGGTTTAAGCTGTTTTTTCTCTCTTAATTTTTTGCTTTTTACTTCTAGTTCCTTGTGTAGTGGCAAAAGTAGTTGTGGGTAGTCCAAAAGTTTGTATCAATAAATGTGACCAAGTAGTGAGTTGACATATATCTAATCTTCTTAAATAGGCGAGTAGGCCAGCTTTCCCTGTCCCTATGTTGAGTGAGGTAAAAGTTTAGATTAGGAAGGCCATCTTTCTCATACTCCTTGGTTGATTATGAGTAGCACTAGCAATTTGAAAATCTTCATATGGAACTAGTGTCTCCATTTTGAGTATGTACTTGCATTGCTTACATATATATTCCAATTAACACCATAATAGGGAGTTTGGAAAAATCTTGTAACTTTGGGAATTTTCTTTTCAATCTACTTTTTGGTGTATCTTGAGCATACCAATTCCAAATTTGTCGGAGAATGTGGATTTAGAACCTACTCTTCAGGAGCTTTCCAACGATATGTTACATGAGGGGGTTTTAACAAAATCTTAAAAGGATTCACCATGCCCCCCATGTTTGTGATCTTACAAAATGGGAATTGGGATTTTACAAACTCCCTAATATGGTCTTAATTGATATTGGAGTTACTTTGTGGTCTCAAACTTTGATGGCTTAAAGAATGGAAAGTTGTACACTACATTGTTGTGTAACAAAATCCTTAGTATTCCATCTTCTCTTGATTGGCATGTAGGTAGGATCAACTCCCCCTTAGGCACCTCAACATAATCATTTAATCTAGTTGTATATTACTAAAAGCTCTGTAGGAACAGCCTCATCACTATAAATGAGTTGAACCTCCTCTTGTAACTTCTAGATTCTCCTTCTACCAAGTACAAAATCTTCTTAATACAATAATGTGGTAATTGTGCAAATTGAGTGTATGTGTCAAACTATGTTACATTATTTAGGTATGGATGCTCTTTGATGACTCTTTAAAAGGGGTCCTTTTGGATGTACAAACTCTTCCCAATTTGAGATTCACCCTCACATTTTATCTCAGGAGACCGAGCCTCTTTGCATAAGCTATTTGTGGCAAAGGGTATATATAGACAAATTAGTATGAGCTTGCTTATTAATACCTTCATAGAGTTTGGGTCAATGAAAAGTGGGTTGTAAATTTTGATACAACCATCTTCTTTCTCCTACATCCTTGACGGTTTTGGTACCCACTCCTACACATGCTAATCTTGAAAACTAGGTGAGGTATCTTCATCTAAGCCCACATTTGTTGGATAAATATCAAAGCATTCCATGGAATTTAAAGGGGCCTAGTAGGAGGTTTAATGATAATAGCAATAAAAGAATATGTTTGTTAGTGCCATGGTGGTAGCATGTAAGTCTTGTGAGTTGATTGGAGAGGAGTTTGGGTGACCATGGCCTTGAAATCTAGTAGAGGTGTCCAAGGATGGTATGTAAGGAAAAAAACAATAACTGAAGAAGGACCGTCATGGTGAACCGCAACTGTCATGTGAGGATCTTTCTAATGGCCGAGCTCGTAACCCTTGAGGTCTCCAATCTCTACAACTCCTTGAGAAGTAATTCCACCGTGTCTCCCCACGAGCGTTGTCACATCGCCTCGTTGCACTACGAGTACTCATCCCTCCTCTCACCTCACTTCACTCACACACACTCACTAGCATGCATTAGGGAGAGAGATTAGCAAGAGCAAGACTCAATTGCACAATGGGAGAGTATGTTGTATTATGAGAGAAATTCACTTATATACATGGCCATAAGTATTCACACTCACTTAAACTATGGCCAGCCGGGCACTTTAGGCTCGTAAGAGGCCTAATGCTATTACAATGACTACTCTCATAATATATCCATGAAGTACATCACTTATTAGGACTTCATCCTATCTTGCTGCCACACGCTTTTGAAGTGGGAATCGCCATAAATACTCTTATAATATATCTATGAAGTACATCACTTATTAGGACTTCATCCTATCTTGCCACCACATGCTTTTGAAGTGGGAATCGCCATAAATACTCGTCACACCATTATGGGCGCCCGTCCAAGTTGTAACTTTGGACACTATTGCTTCATATCTTGAATGTATGACCCTTTGGTGTATCTATCATGACTCCTTGATGTAAGATAATGGCGGTACCTCTTGTTAATCCTAGAATTGGATTAACATTCCCCCTTCCCGATGACGATCGCGTCCACGTTGAAGAATGAACAAGCTTTGTCGATGGCTTTGATGTTGAATGATGTTCAATGGTCTTTGTTTCTCTGGGAAGGAATAAGAAAAGCTAGTTAATGAATGAAGAGGTTAGTGGTGTATTGGGAATTCCTAACAGGGTGGGGGTTTTTGCGAATGATTGCATTTTTATATTTGTGTGAGTCCCTTTATAAAAAATATATATATTTGGGCTTAATTTGTTTTTGGCAATCATCGGCAAGGTTGCATGTGATTTTTGTTAGTGGGGACACTAAGAGATGTTAGTAATGGGAGAGAAGAGAGAGAAGGATCTGGAGGAACGTAGACTTAATCATCAGGAACGAGATGGTGATTCTCAATTTATCATTTGATTCATTGAAGCGACATTCATCATTTGAAGTAATTGGCTTGTAATGATGTCCCTTTGTGTGGCAGGATTCTTGTCAAATGTTGTTGAGTAAGATCTGATCCTGTCTTCTTTTGTCAATATGTTTTTTTAATGTTTTTATGCATATTTAAGTGCTCTTATGAAGTAGATTTACATGAAGTACAAGAATTTAGTCATATAGACTCTTATTGAATTGCTCTGTGTTGAAGTAGCCACTTGTTGGTGAGGATTAAAAAAATTACGTCGACTTGTGAGGCTAATATAGATATCTTCAGTAAGGATTGAAGATCATTGATTTGTGAAGATGGTGGCGTCGTTTGGAGAGGTTTATAATTTGAAAGAAAATTCCAGGAGATGGGTTGTAGCATTGACCAGGCTTTCACCCACCATGGCCCCACATCTAGAGATTTACCTGGAAGTTATCGATGGTGAGGCTTTGGTGCAAATGTTCTCCAGTGCATGAGTATGGATATGTACTCATGGAGTAGCTGCTACATTAATTTAGCCAAAAGAATAGTAAGCAATAAGCTTAACAAATATATAGTGGCTATTGCGTGATATGGCTTAATCCGTGATGGGGCTTAAATCGTGAAAGTGCAGGTTCTTAAGCCGTGAGATGGAACTCCGTGAATTGTAATTCCTTGAGATGTAATTTCGTAAATTTAAAGATTTTGACCCTTTTTTTATTTTATTTTATGGGTCATCTATGTCATGATTTGTAAACATCTTCTTGTGCACTCATTTCTCATTAGGGGACTGATAAGAGCATTGTTATTTTGTTCTTGATGTGCTCTTAAGTCTATGGGTCATCTATGTCATGATTTGTAAACATCTTCTTGTACACTAATTTCTCATTAGGGGGCTGATAAGAGCATTGTTATTTTGTTCTTGATGTGCTCTTAAGTCTCCGTATTTAATCTTGAATTTGTTGCTGAAATGATGTTGAGGAAGTAGGGAAGATTGCTGATTGTTTTCTTGAACAGACAAGCTCTTGTGTTGGTGCTAAATCCAAGAGAGTGGTTGAGTGATTTACTTGCTGTTGTTTGGACCTCCATTCTTGTCGAACTTTAGGTGAAGTTGTTGGGGTTGAAGTCAGTGGTGAGGTTTTCTTCACATTGTTCGATTTTGGTAACCATATGATGGAATTACCATCATAGTATCCTTGTTGTTGAAGAACATACACAGGCACCCATCTTTTGACGAACACTATAATTTGGTGGCCGATGTGCTTGGTGTTGAGGCTTTTTTCATTGTGTAAGCTTAGGAGACTTTGTGATGCACTTGGGGACCCAAGCTTTAGTATTTCTTTGGTAGTACCCTTGTGCTTACAATAGTGTTTTTGGTACCCACAATTGTTGCATTGGTGGAGCTCTTTGAGGAACTCGCATAGGCTTTTATAGACGTTGTTGTGGAGTACTCTTCTTCTTCCTTGGCTTTCGAGTGCTACGTTGAGGAAGAGGTTTTGACTGTCGAGGCACCCAAATTAGATTGGCACCTTCATAGTAGCCTTGAGCTACAAGTAGCTGCTTCTCCACCCACATTTTGATACTATTAAGATATCATGATTGTGGTAGTCTTGGTGGAGTTTTCTTTTGGGTTGGTGTGGACCCTCCTTGACTTTGGTTGGCGCTGAGGCTGCATGTTTGAGACTCATGGGCATTGTTAATGATGATGATGAGGTTAGACTCTCTTGTGGAGTGGCTGTTGACGAGGTCTTTGAGCATGTGGTTATCTCCTTTGGTGAAGTTTGTCACATACATGAAGATGCATAGGCTCCGAGGTCTTTCCTTTAAGTTCCCTCTTGGAGATAGATGGTTTGGCTCTAGGAACTTCTTCAGGAATAGCTCTACTGATGAGGTTTTGGCATTGAACTTCGTAGGTGAGGATGGGATTAAAGGAGTAGAGGCTTTATCGGAGTTGGTTGTTGACACAGATGGTAGGTCATTATGTTAAGGGGCTTTTGTGGAAGAGGCTTATATCCTTTTGCATTCAGCATCATAGATATCCATTAAAGTTGGATCCTCCAGGCATCGTCTCGTTATTTATAACGGGATGCTACACAGTGGCCGAGATCAGGAGGGCTGACATGCTTCCCACATGGGGGTCATACACACGGACCGGAGGCACGGTGGTAGACTACATTATGGGTCTTTGGAGGCATCACAGTTTGTCACCTCATTCTCCATCCCACCTTGTCCTATTAGGGCAGATCATACATACTTGGCATTTTCACTAGCCGGATCGCCAGTATCACCAGCCCCCCACATACCGACGCCACACACTACCATCTACTTTACACATGACATGGTGGCAGACATATACATTGGCAGAGTAGAGGATGGGCTCCTACTCATGGATCCCCTGGCACCTATGGATACCATTATAGCCCAGCTAGCATCACTCCTACACACGACTGCATTACAAAGCTTCCCACATCGTGTCCACTTAGGAGAGCCTGCGAGATCTGGGACTATGCCCCAGAACAGATGGTATGATGACGAGTGCAGAGCCCTATACTCACGGCTCTGCATCAGAGAGCCTTGGGAGCCATCACAGAGAGCAGGAGTCGAGGAGAGAGATGAGGAGACTTATCTCATGGCGGTACTTCAGAGAGCCCCGTACACCGACACCCATTGCAGACCCACAGACATGGCACACATATGCAGAGGGCCTATACCACGCCCCACAGCAACCACCTATACCTTAGCCCACAGGAGCCTCGATCTACCACAGCTAGCTTCTTTACCCACTCGATGGTAAAGGAAGCTATCCACTGCCTACAGCATGGACGGGCCGCCGACCATATGGGCCTACAGGGTGAGCATCTCATATATGCAGTAGATTCTTTGGCTCCTTTTCTTGCACACCTGTTTAACAGGGCACTAGCAGAGGGTTTGCCTGCGGAGTGGACGATGCACACCATTGTGCCGATCCACAAAACAGGGGATATGCTCGATCCGAACAACTACAGGATGGTTATGGTTGGCCACGTATTGGCCAAACTCTATGGTTGGTGCAGTGTTGGAGCAAGAGCTTAGCTTATATGCTGAGCGAGGAGGTTTACGCTCATCAGGGGAGGTAGGCTTCAGGAGAGCAGGTTTACGCTCATCAGGGTGGCAGGCAGGCTTTAGGAGAGCTTTCTCTACCACTGACCATGTATTCACTTTGAGATGTATGATTGATCAAGCCAGAGTGAGGAAGAGAAAGCTCTATTGCTGCTTTGTGGATTTCCGCAAGGCATTTGACACAGTACCACGAGAGAGGCTCTTTCAGTGCCTGCAGTCTCTTGGCATACTAGCAGATATGACATAGGGCATCTATGCATTATATGAGCAGGTTTTTGGGCGAGTCAGATGTCCAGGAGGTATGTCCGAGACTATGCTTCGTGAAGCAAGGATGCCCACTTTCCCCCACGCTATTTGGGTTATACGTTGATGAGGTGGCTGACTTCAACATTACACAAGGAGGGGGAGATGGAGTTGATCTAGTAGGTACCTCAGTATATATTATGCTTTACGCTGATGATATTGTATTAGTGTCTGAGTCTCTAGGAGGTCTACAACAGCATCTACATGCACACAGAGGGGTCTTATTGTTGTGAACCTTGGGAAAACCAAGGTTATGGTCTTTCATACATCGAGACAGGGTAGGAGTCAGCTGACATTCACTCTCGTGGATGCCAGGTGGAGTTGGTGATGTCATACGTGTACCTAGGGGTTACCTTCTCTGTAGAGCAACCACGCGCTTCACCATGGGTTGAGTAGCCAAAGCTAGATTGACACGAGGATATGCAGCATTGGCTATGTTAGAGAGACAGTGCCACCAGGAACATTTTCAAGAGCCCCGAATGAAGGGGTGGCTATTTGACACATTAGTCACACCGGCACTGGATGTATGGAGCAGCGGTATGGGTGCTAGGCCTTGCTACCCATTGGTGGACACAGATAGAGAGACCACACGCCCTCATGATGGCACGCATGATATGGAGCAAACCGTCAGTACCTCATGACATTATCCGAGGAGAGTTTGCTATGCCTCCTATGATGGTAGAGGCCATATTCCAGACTATATGCTTGCTAGACAGATTCAGAGAGATGCCACAGGTTAGATTGTCATATAGAGCTTTTGAGGCATCTAGACAGCTGGCTGAGGCAGGAGACAGAGGATCATGGTATGCACAGGTCACACATTGGTTCTCACAGCATGGCCTAGACATGGATCATCTACTACCATTCCAGTATGACAGGGATGCACCACATATCCGACTCTCTCATAGTGAGAGGAACAGAGTATTGAGACAGGACCTATGGCAGCTCTATACATGAGAGACATGGATATCGCCTACATAGCCTCTTCCACCGAAGATGCTATACTATAGAGATCACTTCATGAGTATCACTGATGATGGATTTATAGAGAGGCCTAGATACATGGAGGGCTTTTTACCACACGGCTCCCGAGTAGCTATTGGTCAGCTTAGAGTCTCATCACATCGATTAGAGATCGAGACTGGCAAAGCAACACAGATCCCCCGAGAGAGGAGAGGGTATGCAGATTGTGTAGAGAGGAGGTGGAGAGTGAGGAGCATTATGTATGCAGATGCAGAGCATATACAGCCATCAGCAGAGAGAGGTATCCCATTTTATTCAGAGAGCCACATTCCCTATGCCAGATCTTTGAGGTAGCATACTAGGGAGATTCATTCTAGACATACAGCATCACAGAGAGACATCATTATAGGCTTAGACAGCTCCAGAGGGGGGACGATAGACACAAATTACTACATTTTTTCAGAGATCCACCCCACTCCCAGCCCCTACACAGCATGGAATTACTCTCTAGAGAGTAGAGACACTCAGAGCCCGCAGGAGACAGAGGACACTTGGCTTTCGGACACCACGCCTATACCAGAGAGAGATGACAGAGATCAGAGCTCAGTTTCACAGAGAGGGTGCGGAGTGACTGGCTCGCTTCACAAAGATCAGAGCTCAGTTTCACAGAGAGGGTGCGGAGCGACTGGCTCGCTTCAAAGCATACCCAGGCATGTTCTTCAGGAAGCTTTGGACACCCCCTTCATTGATGTATACCATTTTATACCCCCAGTATGGTACATGATGGAGCTAGCTAGGTTGCATATCATGATTGTATACTCCATGCATATAGCTTTGCATTCTCCTCCTAGTAGTAGAGCTCCATCCCCTCCCCCACTCGTACTTATTGCACACCCAGATTCAGCTTTTTAGTTCAATACTTTTTCATTTTGTTGGGATGATAGAGGATACCCCACAACATCGGTACAGTGATTTGTCTCATAGGCCGAGTTCGGTCTTTTGGAAGACATTAATAAAATCTTTCTTTCTTTCTTTCTTTCTTTCTCTCGATCGGTAAAATTGGGGCATGTGCAAGGCGGTTCTTTCTTCACATGCATGTCGTAGATTGAAACCTATGTGATGAATCATCATGTGATTCTACCTTAAAGACCTCATGAAGATGTTCAATCATGCATACCTTCTCCACAATCTTGGCATTTAATTTCAAAGCCAAGGGGATTTTCTTCACTTCTTCTTGTGAGATTGACGTTTTGTACTTCACTCAAATGCCATCTTGCATAGCCGATTGAGGGGTGGTTGTATTTTTTTCTTTCGACGACGAGCTCCCCACTCCAACATTACTAGGAATCCCACCCTCATCATTTGTGCTTTCCACTTTTGGTATCCAAATGTGTATACCTCCTCCTCAGTTAGCTGAGTTCCCACAGCCGATGGGCCATATTTTGGGTGGTGGATTAGGCTTTGGTTCTATGTTGTTATCTACAACATAGCAATGTAGAACATAGTCTGGACAAAACCACATCCATTGCTTGACCAGGACATTCGGGTTTTTGTGGATAGCCCTCAAATTATGGAGCCAGAACCCCTTTTTCTGATCCTACTATTCGTTGTCCACATCTCTTACCACCTCGAGGAGTACCACTACATATGACCTTGCTGCCAATTGGTGTTCTCTTTGAATGGCTCACATTGCCTCGTTCACCTTGTGCTCAACCACACAAGACTCCTTAGGAAGCATTATTTTGGGAGGGGTAGATGCATTGTCCTCTTTGAAATTGATCTTCCTTTTTCACCCACCATGTTGTCGATCGCACACATGTGCAATATACTCCAGATGACGAGTGGAATCATCGTTGATATCCATGACCACTGTTGCGGGTCTTTTGCAATGTGACATTTCTTTATTTCTGGTGAGTGGTGTTGGTGCTTCGTACATAGGTGTGCCCTCGGTTTCCTCTTTGACTTTTCTAACCACTTGGGTTGGTGTTGTTGACATTGACTCCTTTAGTTTCTGGAAACTAGGTCCTCTCCCAACATGTTTGCCTTGTGCATAAGAAATTGCCTTTGTGTTTTGTAAAATGGCATTGTCCTTATCTATTGTGCATGTATTATAAAGATAGATCTTTCTTCGAAACCCCTCTCATGCAGGCCAACACCCATGCTTACTCTCGGCTAGGTTTGTTCTTGGCATGTTTGGGCCTTCATTGCTCCTCTCCACTGCTATCACATCACGCTGCCCAATGAGCAATGCGCACTCTCGGCTAGGTTTGTTCTTGGCGTGTTTTGGGCCTTCATTGCTTCTCTCCATTGCTATCGCATCACGCTCCCCCAATGAGCAATCTGCACATCCCACCAACTAAACCAAGAGTCCATGGCTGCAATATTCCTGTTTATCACATTGCCATTTCACCACCATTGACGTATTAATCTTGCTTTTTTTGCTTTCACCTCCCTTGTGGGAGCCATGCGCCACTTCTCATGCATTGTTTGTGTTCATTTTGAGATGTTGCACTTAAATATTTTGTTGTGTGGCCATGCATGCATACTTTGTTCCCAATGAAAAAGACAAGATCTCTCCCTTCCATGGACTACGTTCTCTTTTCCACTATGTTTTGCAACCATGTTTTTCCATCACCCTGATAATGCACTCTCAAAAAGGCATTGCGCTCCCATGTCCTCCTCTTTCATTTCACATGTTGCTATCATTTGGAGATCCTACATACTGCATTAACACAATTTCATCTCAAAGGGTTCTCATATTCTCATCATAGCATGTTTTCAATGCTATCCATTTTCTTACCTTGGGTCGTACACATGACAAGCCATAGTGACCCAGCCCTCCACACAACGACGTGTGTAATCAAATTACACCCAAGCATACCAAAGATCCCATGTGCCCATTTGCCTCATCCGATTCACCAAGTCTAATCCAGATGTAGGCCCGATTATGGACATTTTGAACACAAAGCACTTGTTAGTTGTTGAACCTTCACCCGGCAAACAAACTTTGGTGGAAGAAGTCATAAGTGTAATCCCTCTTCAATTTCATTAAAGCATCTAATCCAAAAGTTTCCGTTGCAGAGGCAGTTACGTATAACATGTCTACAATACTACTATGTTGGAGATTGCAACAAGCACACACATTTTTAAAAGCACTATTTGGTAAGTTGCTACAGGTAATCACATCTACTGACAATCTTTCCCAGATTGTGAGCAAGAAGCCAGACAAAAACAACTTTCAAAAATGGAAGTTCAAGATGATAAATTTCCTTACCCGAAAAGGATATGGGGGTTCATCTCACAAGTGATGAAAAAGCACGAGAGATTGGTTATCTATCAACTGTGATAGACTTTAGGATTATGTATATACATGATGTATAAATACCTTAGGAGCTTGGGACACCTTGATGAAGATGTATAACACAAATACCCAAGCTTACAAGATGTAGCAAGCACAAGCTGCATAATGTGACTAGAGGGACGTATAAATGATTACTCAATAAAGGTTAGAGAACTTGCGGATGACCTTGATTCTATTGGATCACCACAATAAATGATGATGATATGGTGTCAATGACCTTGAATTATCTTGGTAAGGAATACAACCTTTTTTAGACCTTCACTAGAGTTCAAAATGACCTTTTTTTAATTTTTAGGTACTTCATCCATGATGAAGTGAATATTAAGGGAGATTCATCCTCTAGAAATTCATATGAGTAGGCCTTTTACTTAGATATAGGTAGAGATAAAATCATGGGAAGTAGCAACAATAGGAATCTAATGTATAAACAAGTGAAAGAGGACACTGTAGAGGTAGGGCGAGCTAGAGAGGCCAAGGTGGTTTTGGCAAACAAATCAAATTGAAAATATAATGGAGTGTTATAACTATGGAAAACTAGGGCACATGAAAAAGGAAGTCTATTATAAAAAGCATAATGATATCATAAGTGGGAAAGTTACAGCAAGGCAAATATGCATCACAAGTAAACATGGATATGACTAAAGTGAGCATTTGTTTGTGATGCAACACATGCTTAGTCCCCCAATAGGAGATGTGTCACGATCAGGAGATATTTAATATGTGGATTGTTATGCCTCTAACCACATGACCACTCCTAATAATGAGTAGTCTAGAGATATGTAAAAAATGAAAAAACTAGGATATATGAAAATAGGTGATAATATTATGCATCCCATTGTCCATGTTGGTGCCATTGTTTATAATGTAGGATGGCAAAATAAAGTACTTATTGGTAGATGTATTTCATGTTCTAAATATTACAAAAACCTTGGATTTTGTTAGACAGATGGTGGTTGAGTAGAGTCTGTAAGTGAGGTTCAATCCTCAAGGGTGTTTTGTGGAAGACTTAAAAAATCAGTGCCACTTGGTTTCATGCTTAGTTGTTGTAAAGGGTAATAGAAATGGAAGGACGTATAATTTAGATGTTAACATGCCTGTAAGATTCCTTCCCAGTCTCTCAAGATGTCCAGTATCTTCCCCTGTAGTCAAATCCCTCTTCAGAAATATAAAAGATCTTGTTTCTACCTGTTTTGGCCTAGAGAGAGAAAATATTCTAGAGAGAGATTATTCAGATTTTGGATATTTTTGGATGGAAAAATATCTCTTCATATTTAAATAAGTTTCCCCGAAGAAACAGAAGTTCAAAAAGATTTTCAGAAGGTGCATTCGAAATAAATTATAATCTGTTCAAAAGGCCTTATCCTGGGAGTCTAGATTTTTTGAAAATTTTAAATTAAGGTTTTGAGGGGCCAATCAGATTCATCCAAATGTGTGGAAGAGATAAATGGAAGAAATAAAGAAAATCCTCCCCAAAAATGAGTAAATACTCACATAAGATGAAGAGTTGACTAAGGACAAGGTTATTAGTTAAAAAAGAAGAGATATTTAGTGAAATGATGAATTTTTGACACCTCTAGATGGGGATTCCCCCTCATGAAGGAGGCGCCTACTTCACATGTGTGGTGGAGTTTAAAATTATCAAAAATTGAGATATTTCATCTCTCCTCTCTCCAAATTCAAGTCTAGTTCCAAAAAGTAAGCTAAACTGACCTAAAAATGGTCGAAAATTGGCCAAAATGATCTAGAAAATTCTAGAGTTAGTTTGCTTGGTTAGAGGCTTACTTTTTTCTATAAATAGAAGCCTCCTCCTTTGTTGAAGCTTAATAGTGTTTTTTGCACTGTTACCCTGCTTCTCCCAAGAGCCAAAAACTGTGAATTTACTCATAATTCATTAGTTTTTGACCTTCCCTCTTCTAAAGATTGGTGGCCACTCTTGTTTCAAACAAGAGTAGATCCCTCAAACCATCAAGCCAAAGGAAAGCTCTCAAATTCCTTCGTAAGTTGGAAATTCTCTCTTTTTTTCTGTTCATTTTATGGTTTTTATGATTTTTGTCTTCTCTAAAATGAATATGATGTTATGCCTCATTGAAAAAAGGCATTCCCCTCTCTTCTTTAGTAAATCCAACCATTCTTTATCCTAGATGAATGATTAATGGATAAAATCAAGTTTTTCATAATGTTTCTCTTCAATAAGTTAGAAAATGTTTACATTAGAATGATTTAAATACTCTTGGTGAAATTCGAATTAATTTTAGAGAGTTAAAAATTAAAAAATGGTCAGCCATACAAAGGAGGTTATGGCAAAATTTTCTAAAATTGTGTACTAAAATTGTGTAAAATAAGTTTTACTTTTTTTAATTCAAAAAGAGTAATTCCCATCGTATATGTATTCTTAAAGTGTTATTTTTTATCCTAGGTATAGAAAAATGTATACTAAAAATATTTTATTAAAAAAAGTGTTACTTTCTTTAGAATTAAATTCTATGCATAGAAGGAAGCATATTGAAATTATTATTTTGATTATAAAAGTGTTATTTTTATCATAAATGATTTTTATGCATAAATGGATGATAAAAGAAATTCTTTTATATTAAAAGAGTGATTTTCATCATAAATGATTTGTATGCATAAACATATGCATAAAAGATTTTTTCATATTAAAAGTGTGATTTTCATCATAAATGATTTTTATGCATAAATGGATGCATTAAAGAAATTCTTTTATATTAAAAGAGTGATTTTCATCATAAATGATTTGTATGCATAAAAGATTTTTTTAATATTAAAAGTGTGATTTTCATCATAAATGATTTTTATGCATAAATGGATGCATAAAAGAAATTCTTTTATATTAAAAGAGTGATTTTCATCATAAATGATTTGTATGCATAAATATATGCATAAAAGATTTTTTTAATATTAAAAGTGTGATTTTTATCATAAATGATTTTTATGCATAAAAGAAATTTTTTAAATGCATAAATGGATGCATAAAAGAAATTCTTTTTATGCATAAAGGGATGCATAAAAGAAATTCTTTTATATTAAAAGAGTGATTTTTATCATTTGTATGCATAAACATATGCATAAAAGATTTTTTATATATGATAAAAGTGTGATTTTCATCATAAATAGATTTTATGCATAAAAGAAATTGTTTTGTTATAAAAGTGTGACTTTCATCGGAATTGAATTTATGCATAAAAGAAAGTTTTTATTTTAAAAGAGTTATTTTTCATTGGATTTAGTTTTTATGCATGGGAAGATGCATAAGAGAAATTCTTTTATTCTAAAAGTGTAATTCCTACTAAAGTGGATTTATGCATGGAAAGATGCATAAAGAATTTATTTTAATCCAAAAGTGTTATTCTTATCAATTTTGATTTTATGCATAGAAAGATGTACAAAGAAATCTATTTTTAATTTCAAAAGAGTTATTTTCATCAATTTTGATTTTATGCATAGAAAGATGCACAAAGAAATCTATTTTTATTTCAAAAGAGTTATTTTCATCAATTTTGATTTTATGCATAGAACGATGCACAAAGAAATCTATTTTTATTTCAAAAGAGTTATTTTCATCAATTTTGATTTTATGCATAGAACGATGCACAAAGAAATCTATTTTTATTTCAAAAGAGTTATTTTCATCAATTTTGATTTTATGCATAGAACGATGCATAAAGAAATCTATTTTTATTTCAAAAGAGTTATTTTCATCAATTTTTATTTTATGCATAGAAAGATGCATAAAGAAGTCTATTTTTATTTCAAGAGAGTTATTTTCATCAATTTTGATTTTATGCATAGAATGATGCATAAAGAAATCTATTTTTAGTTCAAAAGAGTTATTTTCATCAATTTTGATTTTATGCATAGGAAGATGCATAAAAGATTGATTTTTATTTCGAAAGTGTTATTCTCCTTAAAATGGAATTTATGCATGAATAGATGCGTAAAGAAATCTTATATCAAAAATAAGAATTCTCTTGCATTCTACAAATAGTTATGATGATGTGAAAGGAATCAGATAGATGAAAATGAACGAAGAATGGATGTAGATATATGTATGTAAAAGAATGGATGTAGATTGTTAACCCATGGCAGACATTGAGACGTACTATGTTTTACATCATTAATTTAAATATTCTGAGTCATGGGCCGGGCTTGTCGGCATCATATGTTAAGGATAAAGGGATTGGGTGATCGCCGATGAGAGGCGCACCTTGGATATTAGTAGGATAAGGGTTAGGGTCGGCCGGCCATGTATGGGCGCCCAAGTGTGAACGGCCAAGTTACCTATAAGAGTCAAATGTAACCCTAAAATCCTCATTCTCATGTGTTGTGAATAGAAGAGTGCTCTTGCCTTATCTCTTTGGTTTCCTTCTCCTGCGTGTGAGAGAGAGAGAGAGAGAGAGAGCGTGAGAGAGCGATCGAGCGCACTGTGTAGCGGCACGGCGGCGGCGGTGAGGCGGTAGAGCGGCGACGGCGGCTCCTCCTTCACGGCTACGACGCGGGAATCCTTCAAGGCGGCGGTTGAGCGGTGAGTGACACACCCTTTGGCATTCTGTTTGAGCTCCCTTCCCTGGTTGTATGCTTGTAGTCATTCGTGGCTCGCATACGGTGTCTGGCAAGTCCCCAGCTATGACCTGTGCGGCAAAAGCGCACATTTTTGGCGCCGCTGCCGGGGAGTTGCCCTGCACCAAGCTCCAGTTTGCAGCTCGGCTACTGCGTGAAGTTTAATCTACACTGTAGGAAAGCGACTGTGTGTTTGTTGTTAAGGTGTTTCTGTGTTTTGCAATCTGTTTCTGCAATTTGTCTGTTGCATTTCTGTTTCTTTTGTTATATTCTCGCTCCGCGTGTGGGCGTGCATTCGGTTATCTGGTTTCTGCATGTGAGAGGGATTTCTGAATCCCCAGATCTGTGCTGTGTGTGCGAACTGCGCCGCGGCCAAGGCTAAACCCCAAGGAAACCGTAGAAAACTTAACTCACAAAAAAAACAGAAAATAAAAAATTAAAAAAATAAAAAAAATAAAAAAGAAAAAATTTTATTTTATTTTCAAAGAAAGAACCGAACGTGTGGAGAGGAAAGATTTTCTAATTGGAGAAAAAATTTTTGAAAAGAAAGAACCCCAATTGACCCACGACCCACGACCCCGGCCTCGGTCTTTTGATATATATGTATAGGAGAGTGAGCCTCCATAGCTTTCTTTCAAGTGAGAGCTTATGGGAAGTTGTGCCCTATATGTAGCCCACTCCCCAAGGAGTAAAGTGAGCATGTGGGATAAAGCCCTCACCCTTTCCTCCACAAGCAAATAGGCTTTTGCCCCTTCCCCCCAAGGGAAACGGACTGTTTTGAGGACTACAGGAGCTCTAGATAGGCGAACACGGTGCTGTAAAGCACACTAGGATCCTTTGAACGATACGCTCATTTTGAGCTATCACACGTCCTAGTCCAAGTTCGACCGTAAGTAAGGGGGTCAAAAACGGGTTAAAAACAACACAAAAACAAGTAAAAACGGGGTGCGAAACACCTAAGAAACCACTTGTGTGAGTTTCAAGGGTAGTTACCAACGCACGTAGGGTACCCACGTCACATGCATCTACGCTCTCGTCGGGTGCTAGAGCCTAAACCACTAGAAAGCGTTTCAGTCTACGCAGGCTCACACCATCCCTCCACGTTGGCATCTTGGCCTTCGGCTGGAACCCAAGGGAGTGCAACCTAAGATCCACGAATAGTGGATAGTGACTCATCCTCTGACTCAGAAGCCATGGAAGGGCACCCTACCAAGAACCCTGAGGAGACAAGCCAAAACCTGCCAGTGTGGGCCCCACAACTCGGATCTAGCATGTTTAGTCGTCTAATAGAGACCTTTAGTAGAGCTACACGCTCTGAACATGCGACAAGCGAAGTAAATGAGGAAGGAGGGGTAGTAGATTCGCCATTCACATCTTATGTAGACCCTACCCTCCCAAAGAGTGTCCATGTGGATATTCTACCCACTTCGTTCAATGAGGGCCCTACTGAGCTACCACATTCCGATGCTCTTCCTAAAGTAGAGGTCCCTAGAAGCCAATCCATGAGAAGTGACATTGCATCCACTTCAAGAGAACCATTTGGCACACCAAGTCTAGATGGGATATTTCTCAATGAAAATTGGGAATATGATCTACACACAGAGACTCTAACGGACCTATACATGGGTTACACATACCATGTAGGTTGGTTAGAAGTCCTACGATCCACATCTAGCGCCACTTATCTAGAGGAGCAACAGCAAATGATATGTGATGTTATTCATAGAATTATCCAAATTGAGAGGCAAAATAGGGGAGTGGACCTAGTTTCCACTGGCCCTATGAGGTTTTTGGATACGGGCAAGGCCAAACAACCAACCCTATCACAATTGGAGACTCCCTCGGTGAGTCCCATAGACCCTTCATATGTTGTTTCGCCTGGAGTCTCAATGCAGGTTGAGCCCACGAGTAGTAACTTTAGCTTTCCAACCTTGGCTCAACTTTCCATTAGGGAATCTGCAATGCCTACCCCAATGATGAGCATAGCTGAAAGTGCACCTGTTACCGCTGTAGTTAGTACGACACTGCTACCTAGTGGAACAGTACCTACAACAGTGCGTGCCAGTGCCTATCGACCCTATGTATCTATCGCTACTCATGCTCAGGTAGCTCCTACGCCTCTTAGTATGCCAATGGCGTATGCTCCACGACCGCCTTATCATAACCATTATCCAAGGGGAGCTAGGCCTAGTCACATATCATATCCTACGTCATTTGCCAACCTACTCAGACCAACGCCAACTCCTATCAGCCAGGCTATCCCAGAAGTGCCTCCACCAACTATGCCTGCTCACTTAGGTGATCTCGCAGCATTTGCTCAGACGATCGGACGATCCATTGCAGAAAACATGCGGGGTATGCCTGAGAGAGAACCTAGAAGCAAGGCAGTACAAGTGGCTAAGCTCACTCAAAACTTCAGTGGTAACGAGGATGTTAGGAAGCACATTGAAGTCTTTGAACACGTGTGTGATTCCTTGGAAGAGCACAATGAGCTGCACAAGTGTAAAGCCTTAGGCTTAACCTTGAGTGGGAAGGCCGGAGATTGGTATCGAACCTTAAGGGTTGAAGAGCGCACTCACTACCCCACTCTCAAGAGATTGTTCTTGAAAGAATACATACGCGAGGGTGTGCTTTGTGGGGGGTAGCATCTCAACTCCAAAAAGCTGAACGCGAGGAAGGGGAGTCAGTGAGAGACTTTATAAGTCGATTGAAACATCTAAATTCTTGCTGCACTCCCGATGAACGCTTCAATAACAACGAACTCCTCGATAGATTCATCCGAGGATTGCGCCACGAGGACATTTACAATGGCCTAGTCATTAGAGGTCTTACAATGTGGGAAGCAGTCACTGCCAATGCAATCCAGTTAGAAGACAACTTGATGATTGCAGGTAAAAAGGTGTCTTCAGAAACAAAATCCGTTAGTTCGCAAGTATCTGGGCACGAGCCAATGACGATAAAACCAATTGCCAAGGAGCCCAAGATATCTGAAATGTCTGTGACCGACCTTACTAAGGCTCTCCAAGAATACTTTAGGGGTAATCGAGCTCCTCAGAATAGCCATATGTACCCAAGAAGAGAGCAACAATGGTGTTCGGTGTGCTTAGGACCACATAGCACGAGTGAATGTCCCACATTTAGAGTCAAATTCAATGGGAATTGCAATGCATGTGGTAAGTATGGCCATCAATCTAAAGATTGCCTAACACTTAAGCGAATGTTGGCAAACCAGGTACCACTAGCTTGGTCAAACACACCTCAAGTACCCGCGCTAATGCCTGCACAACCTATCGAGCAACCATCACAGCACATAGTTCCAAGGAATCCGAATGTAGTCCAGTCTGTGCCGTTACCACCGCCAGTGCTAGGACCACAACCTCCACATCCAAGGATTACCCCAATAAACTAGATGGGTTGTGAGTCACATAGTGCATGTGGGGATTATGAAGAGGAGATAGACCCTACTGCTCCATACGGGATTGATACGTTTGAAATGATTTCCCAGTACTACATGGAGGATCATTTCGGGCAAGTCAAGCCTGTATATCAAGCGGCTGCTCTTGCCACAAGAGGGCAAAACCTTAATACCATGGCGAAGAGACCACCTCTTCAATGTTACGAGTGTGGTGGACCGCATCGTGTAGCGGAGTGCCCTAATAGGTTACAAAAGATCGCTACTCAGATGCAGCCAAATCAAGGGAGCACATCGGGAATGCCGGTACTTACATGTAATCGTTGTGGCATAGATCATTTGATCGCTCAATGTCCACATAATCCTAATGCACCCAAGATTACGCCATTGAATTTGGTTGAGGTCACCAACCAAGCACGAAGAACCACACCCGTTGTACCCGCGAATGTAGTTACACGGTCAATGCTTCAAAATCAAAACTACATTCTTGAAGAGAGGGATACTGCATCAATCGCTCAGGCAAAGAAAAAGAAAACACGACGAAAGAGATCGCTTAATGCCACGAGCTCCAAGCCCAGTTCAAAGACTAACATAGGGACAGGAGACGACCCCGTGTATATGAATGATCCTGAAGATGATTCTGATTCAATAGAAACCATGGGGACCAAAGCCACTACCTTAAAGGAGGAACCCACTCGGGAGCTCAATGAAGGAGAATCAAGCGAGTACATAAATAAGGGAAAACAGAAGGAAACTTCCTCGGTCCCACAACCAAGTCAGTTAATGCCCTCTCGCCCACCCAAACTGACTGAGACTCCCCAAGACAAGCCACGTGGACCAAAAACCCTTAAGAAAAAGATTGGAACTTACCCAAACCCAGTTGAGGAGATTGAACAAGTGCAACACTTAAGGGGTTTGGTGGAAGAAACACAAAGAGAACTGGAGCCAAACCCGAGAAAAATCAAAATTCCAGACACAGTGTTTCCTACGCAAGTTCAGCCTCACCGGAACCATAAACCATTAGCTATACCTAGTATCATTCGGGAAGAAAGTGAGGATAGGACATCCGGAAGTGGGCAAACACCCTTCTTGCTGGAAAGAATGTTTAGTGAGGGAATGCCTGACCCCATCGAAGAGGAAGTGATTCCATCTTCACCAGTCCCTAGTCAAGGGGCGATGTCTCGAAAAGTACCGCTGAATGTGTCCAAGCTAATGGATTTCATGTCCTCCGAGATCAGAACCACGATCATATCCAAATTATACGGAGATCCTGAGCTATTCTTAGCTCTTCGGGCATTTCTCAATGGAGAACTAAAGGCGGGGTTACCACAATTTGCAAATATGGATAGACCCGACACGCTTCAAGATGAAGGGGAACATTGGGATCTACAACCCAACTTTGATGAAGATTCGGTCGTGGAAATACCTGTGAACAAGTTGGGACAGTACTTTGAAGGTGACGAATCTAATGCCACCCTCCCCATTACTACCAAGGGATTAACTCTAAAGGGAATCCTTGATGGTGGTGCTGGAGTGAGCATTGTGACTAAAAACTGTTGGGAATCTATGGGAAGGCCTCACCTCGAAGTCACAAACATAGTGGTTAAGATGGCAAACGGAACCATAGCTAAACCTATTGGAATGTTAAGGGATCTTAAGATCAAGGTCCTGGGATACAAGGTAAAACATACCTTCATTGTAATGGATTTCTCCAAGCATCCTATGTCATATCAAATGATCTTAGGACGTCCTTTCATGAGGGAAGCACAAATGGTGCATGACTGGTCGAAAAACCATGTCTATCTACAATTCCAGGACTTTGTCATTCGAGTTGATCTTGAGAATGGTCGTGCGCATCCTTTAGGAAGCAAGGTTATCATTGATAATCGATCGGATACCACTATTCACTCTGCCCCATTAAGATATTGCTATACATGCAAAAAAGAGACTGATGATGGGAAAGATTCTCCTTATATGGATGTCCTACTGTGTATGACTGAGTCAGATAACGTGGATTGGGTACACCTAGCGGCAACCATAGACACATGGGGAAATAGAGGCACAAGTTGGGTAACACCTGAGGGGCAAGATATGCCACCGTTAGTGCCAATAAACATGATAAGTGTTATGCACTTGACCCCTGATGGCGAGAAAGTGGCAAACTCCACCGACACTGAAAGTAGCGAAGACTCTGACCAATGCAATTCTGAGTATGAATCTCAAGAAGAAATTGACCCTGAGCCTGATGGGGAAAATGAATCAAATATTCACCCAAATGTGGAAGCAAGGTGCTCAACGCCTAGGACAGTGGCCTCCTGCAGTTCATACGAAAGTGAAGATCGACCAAGTGAGTTCGAATCTGATAGAAACAAAAATCAAAAACTTGGTAAGAAGAAAACGAGACATAAGCGCCAACGCTATCGAGCTAATGTACAAACTGCAATAAACAAGGAGCGATCCACTGCAGAATGGCTTAGTTATGTAGGAGCCATTGACGCTCATCGGAAGATAGCAGATAATTGGGGACAATATCTCCAAAGTGTCATGTGGTGTATTCCGCAACCTCATGACGTCGCCCAATTAGAAATCGAAGAGAAGCCGAAACTAAGTCGTACTGCAAGAAGGCGGCAAAACCAAGAGTTGGCTCAACAACAAAAGGAATCGGAATTGAAAGAAAAAAGTCTGGCACAACAGGAACCAGTAGACTTACACCCCGCACCCGAGCATTTCAAATCATTCACCACAGGGGAACGTAAAGTAGTCTACACAAAAGCCCAACGAATGCCTACCAATGGGAGTAGCGGTGTCTACGATGGCCCTGCGGTAGTCAAGGAGATAGACTTAGCAGATCCGGGTGAGGAGTCTAAACCAGTTTTTATTGCTCAAGACCTCACCAAGGCGGAAGAAGCTGCACTTACGAAGCTTCTTAAGGAATTCAAGGACAACATATTTGCCTGGACATATCATGATATGAAGGGTGTCCCACCCTCGGTGGTGCAACACACGATTCCAATGATTAGCACTGCTAAACCAGTCCAGCAAACGTCCCTACCCAATGAATCCTAAGTACGCAAAGATTGTACAAGAGGAAATTGAAAAGCTGGTAAAATGTGGATTCATATACCCAATTGAGCACTCAGAATGGGTTTCTCCGATAGTCATCGTGCCAAAGAAGAATGGGAAACTTAGAGTGTGCGTTGATCTCAAAAAGGTTAATGCAGCCACCAGAAGGGATCATTACCCCTTGCCATATTCTGAACATGTGCTTGAAAGAGTGGCAGGCAAGGAGGCATATAGCTTTTTAGATGGGTACTCGGGTTACAATCAGATCACAATTGCAGTCGTCGAGGACCAAGCTAAAACAGCATTTATCACGGAGTTTGGAGTGTTTGCCTTTCGCGTCATGGCCTTTGGCTTGACCAATGCACCTGCAACATTCCAACGATTGATAAACACGGCCTTTAAGGAATATCTAAGGGACTTCTGTGAAGCTTTCTTAGACGATCTTTGTGTTCATTCCTCTTGGGATGAGCACTTGATGTGTTTACGAAAAATATTTGAAAGGTGTAGATTATATCGCATCTCCTTGAATCCTTTCAAATGCCAATTCTGGGTTAAACACGGAGTTATCTTAGGGCATATAGTGTCCAAAAATGGGATTTCCACTGACGAGAGTAAAATCAAGGTCATTCTGGAATTACCCCCACCCACCAACTACAAGGGAGTCCAACGATTTATGGGCCACGTTGGTTATTATCGAAGGTTTATTCTCTTCTTCGCCGAGATAGCTCGACCATTGTATAAGCTTCTCATCGAGTTTATTTGGACCGAAGAATGTGATCGTGCCTATGAGCTATTAAAGAAGGCCTTGGCGACGAGTGCTCCAATCTTGAGAATGCCTAACTGGGATTTACTCTTCCATGTGCATATTGATGCATCAAACTTTGCTATTGGGTGTGTGTTAACTCAACCTGGAGAACACAAGCTAGACTACCCCATTAGCTTTGCCAGTCGCCAGTTGAACGATGCTGAGATGAACTACACCACTACGGAGCGAGAAGGGTTGGCAATGATATATGCAGTAAGGAAATTTCGTTATTACCTCCTTGCCACCAAGTTTGTTTTCTATGTGGATCATCAAGCATTGTTGTATCTGGTAAACAAACCATGCTCCACAGGAAGAATCACACGATGGCTATTGATTCTTCTTGAGTTTGATTTCACTGTTGTTGTGAGACCTGGCAAAAAACATGTTATGGCTGATCATTTGTCTCGCATACCTAATGGTGAAGCTCCTACGGGGGTTGATGATGACTTACCGGACACTTCCCTGTTCATGGTTGAGACAATGCCTGAATGGAGTGAGAAGATTGTTAACTTTTTGGTTAATGGCTTTCCACCCAAGGAGCTTCGTAAAGATCTAGCTCGAAAGCTGATCAAAGAATGCGAACCCTATTGCCTGATAGCCGGGACTCTTTATAAAAGAGGAAAGGATGACGTTCTTAGGCGTTGTGCCCGAGAGGATGAGTATCTATACATTTTACAAGAGGCACATATGGGCGTAGCCGGTGGTCACTTCTCAGGAGACTTAACTGCGCGAAAGATCTTACACTTAGGGTATTGGTGGCCCACTATGTTCCAAGACGCATCACTCTTTGTGAAGGGTTGCGATGAATGCCAATGATACAAGAAACCGCAGAGGAAAGATCAGATGCCCCTACATCCGATCAAAGTAAACCAACCATTTGAAAAGTGGGGTTTAGACTTTGTAGGTCCAATTAGTCCAGCGGCCCGAAACACACAATCTCGCTATATTATTGTGGCCACTGACTATATGACCAAATGGGCTGAAGCGAAAGCGACACGTAAGGCAGATGCGAGGACAACAGCCAAGTTCCTCTTTGAAAATATAATCACATGCTTTGGTTGTCCTTTTGAACTTGTGAGCGACAATGGTACGCATTTTATAAATGAAGTGATCAAGGAGCTCACAACAAATTTCATGATATTCCATCATAAATCTACTCCTTATTATCCGCAAGCGAATGGCCAAGCCGAGAGTACAAACAAGACATTAATCTCTGTTTTGACAAAGACAGTTGAAGCTCATCGCACGGATTGGGATCTAAAGCTCACGACAGCTTTATGGGCCTATCGTACTGCGTACAAAGTGGCTATTAATTGCACACCATTCAAAATGGTATATGGCCAAGAAGCAGTCATGCCGTGGGAATTTGTCATTCCTAGTCTTCGTGTTGCTACTCAAGAGGGTTGGGATGGTAATCCCTTAGCAGAGCGTCTGTATATCCTTGAGCGACTAAACGAAGAAAGACAATTGGCTGTATACAATGCCCTTGTGGAGAAAGATAGAAAGAAAAAATGGTTTGATCGCCATCTAAAGGACAAGGACATCAAGGTTGGGGATAAAGTCCTGATGTATGGAGTGCGAAACGAAAAGAAGAAGCTCAAATATGCTGGTAAGGGACCATATAGAGTATGTGAAATTACCCCGCAAGGTACCATTAGAGTGGAGACTCTCGACGGAGTCGAAACCATTGGATTCCTTAATGGGAGTAAATTCAAAAGGTACTATGACCCCCTGAGCCAAGAGGAGTTACATGCAATCCATCAAAAGAAGGCAGCTAAAGAACAGGCTGAGCTTAAAAAGATACAAGCAAGAGTCGAAGCCAAAGAACGTCAACAGCGTGCTAGGAGACAACGAGAAGCCAACTTGGGAATTACGCAAGTATTTTTCGAGGAAGCAGAAGAGGATGCACTGGAATCTGACCCACCTCTAAGGTACCCAATTGAGTTACAGAGTCCTTACGGGGAGGTGCTGTATAATGCATTATTGGATACAGGAGCTCAACACAATTTGCTATCATATGGCGTGTGGTGTCAACTGGGAAAACCACCTTTAGCCAAGAGTTCTATCCAAGTTCAAGGAATCAACAAGAAGAAAACCCCTGTCTCAGGAATTCTGCACACTCCGGTTGCTTATGACAAGGGAACCATAATTCAAAGCTTTTTGGTTATGCCTGCTGGTACCATGGAAGGGACTGTAAACTTAGGGCGCAAATGGATGATGGCCACCAAGTGCAATATCGATTGGGCAACCAGACGAGTCACAACGCAAGAACCAACACTCAGTCTGACCGCTCAAAATCCCGCACCTAAGTCATTAACTCAAATGCTAGATAATGAAAAATCACAAAGTCCAGTGGCAAAACCATCTTTGATTGTTTTCCACCCCTCTAACGCTTCAACGCCAAGAGTGGAAACAGGCAAGGTGGTCCCTAAAGCTTGGCTTACTATGCCAAAGAGTACATACAAATGGGTTCCCAAAGCTTCGTTAACAGCTACTTCCCCTGCTCAATCTCGTTCAGCCACCAAGAAGCCTTGTAAAAGGAAAGCAGCTACCCACCCGAGAAAGGGCAATGTAACATCGCGATGGATCCCTAAAACATTATTAGTAGCCCAAGGGTACTACGAGGGAAATGACCAGATTTGGGTCCCTAAACATAAGCTGAATCCCTCTACATCACCTGTAAAATCTTGCAAACCAATTGTTGCCACCCCAACGATAATTCAAGATCGTGGTAAGGGAAAGGTAACAGAGTGCTCCACACCACTTCTTCCAGAGTTAGTTTGGATTCCCAAACGATATCGATCATTACCACCTAGCTCAGGAAGGGGGGAGCCACATGAAGCTTCTAGCTCCTCATGCCAGGCACACGCTGATATAGAAGTTTCTACATGCTCTACACCTACTCTTGCCAACACCCAACAAAAAATCGATGAGTCTACGTCTCCCCTTGTAATAGTATTATCGGAAAACATTTCCTCCATTCGTCAATGGGAGCGTACACTACCATCTCTGCAATTGGATGTGGCCACAAGGGTCATAAAAAGCTATCTGCCCACATCACAACCTATGACCCACTGGACACATTGGTTCCAAGAGGCTGCAACATCATTGCAAATAATATGATCTACCCAAGGAAAGGGGGAGCATGTACTCACGCTCGACATTCTAATGCTTCCTCCTTATAACCTTCTCCCCTGACCATGTAATTGCCAAATTCAAGGGGATGTATATATATAGCTTCATACATTTAAAAAAAAAAACAAAGAAAAGAAAAACAAAAAATAGTAAAAAGAGCAAGAGCACAAAAACAAGAGAAATATCCGTAAACAATCAAGAACTAGATTGTCCTGTCATAAATCTACTGATGCTATATCTGTGTTTGCAGATATGGCAGATGCCCCATCATCATACACTTCATCCACTCCTACCTTTGGTGAGAGGTATCATCTGTACCTTTCTCAGATATTCCACATGTGCTATCCTGTAATTGAAACTGAATGGGATCATATAGATGTACTAGCCAGAGAGGAAAATATTGAGGAATTAGAATGGCTAATTTGCCTATTGACCATGACTGACCCCTACTCCGTAGAGGACATATCCCCGATAGCCCAATGCTTTCCTTTTCCACAAGATGACTATCCTCGCATGGTTACATTTTTGATGAGTTTATGTGGATGGGAAAATGAAAAGGAAATATCTGACAATGATGAATGGACGGATGAAACTCATGGCACTATTGAGGTTGACTTTATTTGTTTGGATGATGCGGATAGAGGCTTAGCCTTAGGGCTAGAGCCAGGACTCTACAACATCCTCTTACCGTATCCTCAGTAGTAGTGTGGTGACTGGTAGGTAGGTTAGCGTTTCCAAGTTTTTTCTAGTTTAGATTCCTTAAACAAGTCTTGAAATTTTCACACTGATGTGCCTCTCGAGGTATAGTGCTTGTTAGTTGATTGTACAGGTTAAAAAAGTTTGAGGTGGGTTCGCTTTTAGTCCTGAGACTGCCGCAACGTTCATCAAAATATATCTACATCAAATTGCAAGCTGTCTCATCGAATCAAGGAGATCTCCAATTACAGGTGTAATTCTTCCATACCCACTCTCTTTCGTTTTTACTGTTCAATTAATTTCATAAACTATAAGGCATGACCACATGGAAATTGTCAATGTACTACTTAGTTTTTGAAGTTGCTTGCATACTAGTGTAAATCATTAATGAGCTTAACTTTATTGGAAATATTCCTAGGCAGCATGACGTCTTTAGTTAACCTTGGAATACGATTGTCTTAGGTCTAGGGTCAAACCATCTTAATGTTTGAACACCTGGCTGTGTGTGTGTTGACCTCTAGGACATAGCTTTTACCCCTTGTCGTAAGGATGTAAGAACACATTTTAGTTCAGGAGCGAAGATCAAAAGAAACCAAAAAAAAAAGCCTACAATAAATGGCAATACAAGTCTATGATGTGCTTTAATGTTGGACTATCGCCTTATCGATACTTGGTAGGCGAGGAGTATTCTACTCCAGACCGATGCCTTGGTTGGTAGGGGGTAGCCTTGCCTAAAGTGAGCTAATAGATTCCTGGATAATGCCTTGTGTTAAACATGGTACCAGGATCGATGTTAGTTTTGCCTTAGGAAGGTCGCCATTGTGTATAAAAATTATCACGTGCATAAAAAAAAATAAAGGCAAAAGGCTCCTGTAACTCTGATGTTTCTTGTGTCCCAAGGCTTGTGGTATTAACTTGTTCTTAGAGTAGACACAGTGTGGTCATCTGTTTATTTATTAAGCTTGGTTATTTTCCTTGACTTCGGCCAGTTATAAACCTTGATTAACCTTTGACACCTTGCTTACTCTTGATTTACTTTCAATAATTTTAAACTCCTGTTAATTTGCTACACTAGCTCATTCATGTGACCCTTAAACTAAGTTCTCATAAGCAAACATCCATTGTGGTCTAACATGCTTGAATTTATACGCTTTATATCTTTTGAATTCCAGCATACTTTCACTCTTTTCCCTGTTTTGCAGACGATCAACCACAACAACCCTATCGAGCTTACCATACCATAGCTTCCGAGGACGGAATCTACATCACGAAGGGGGCATGTTAACCCATGGCAGACATTGAGACGTACTATGTTTTACATCATTAATTTAAATATTTTGAGTCATGGGCCGGGCTTGTCGGCATTATATGTTAAGGATAAAGGGATTGGGTGATCGCCGATGAGAGGCGCACCTTGGATATCAGTAGGATAAGGGTTAGGGTCGGCCGGCCATGTATGGGCACCCAAGTGTGAACGGCCAAGTCACCTATAAGAGTCAAATGTAACCCTAAAATCCTCATTCTCATGTGTTGTGAATAGAAGAGTGCTCTTGCCTTATCTCTTTGGTTTCCTTCTCCTGCGTGTGTGAGAGAGAGAGAGAGAGAGAGCGATCGAGCGCACTGTGTAGCGGCACGGCGGCGGCGGTGAGGCGGTAGAGCGGCGGCGGCTCCTCCTTCACGGCTGCGATGCGGGAATCCTTCAAGGCGGCGGTTGAGCGGTGAGTGACACACCCTTTGGCATTCTGTTTGAGCTCCCTTCCTTGGTTGTATGCTTGTAGCCATTCGTGGCTCGCATACGGTGTCTGGCAAGTCCCCAGCTACGACCTGTGCGGCAAAAGCGCACATAGATATATGTATGTGAAAGAATGGATGTATGTGAAAGGAAAGATGTATGTGTATGTGATAAGTATGGATGTGGAAGAATATATGTGGATGTGAATGTGATGGATACGAACAAGAATAGAGGCGATGAGATGTGATGTAAATTGGATAGATATGAATGATAAGGGATGTGAATGAATGATATAAGATGTGAATGAATATGATAACACATGAATCGGGATGTGAATGAATGATAAGGGATGTGAATGGATGTGATGTGATGTGAATCGGATAGATATGAATGATAAAAACCTATATGTCTGTGAAGAAAAGCTTCTTTTGGCCAGGACTCGAAAAGGATGTACTTGATCATGTGTGGAAATGCTTGATGTGCCAAAGAGTCAAGGCAGAGAGAGTCAAGATGCCAGGGAAACTGCAGCCTCTTGACATTCCACAGATGAAGTGGGAATGCATCAGTATGGATTTTGTCACTGGATTACCTTCAGTGCAATCAGGTTAAAACTCCATTTTTGTGGTAGTTGACAAGCTAACAAAAGTTGCCCATCTGATTCCAGTGAAAGAAACATGCTCTGCAGTGGATGTTACCAAAGTTTTCCTTAAGGAGATCTTCAGACTACATGGTTTACCCAGGAGGATAGTAAGTGACAGAGATCCCAAACTCACATCAAAATTCTGGACTGCAGTGGATGTTGCCAAAGTTTTCCTTAAGGAGATCTTCAGACTACATGGTTTACCTAGGAGGATAGTAAGTGACAGAGATTCCAAACTCACATCAAAATTCTGGACTGCGTTCTTTGAAGTAGTAGGAACTTTCTTGGATCTCAGCACAACCTATCACCCCAAAACAGATGGCCAGATGGAAAGGGTGAAACAGGTAATAGAAGATATCCTTCGGTCATGCTGCGACGGCAGGTTAAGTCATCTACATCTGGTCGAATTTGCTTACAATGCTTCTTATCATCGGAGCATTGGGATGAGTCCTTTCAAAGCTTTGTATAGACAAGATTGCCTTACACAGTTGGCTTGGTCTGACCCATTGATCAGAAGAGTCGAAATGTTCAGACAAATGCTTGATGACATGGACCAGCAGATGCAATCAATCCGTAAAGATATAAAGGCAGCCCAAGACAAAAGCATTATGCAGATAAAAGGAGGTCAGAGAGAGTTTGAAGAGTCAGATATGGTCTTCATTCGAGTATGACCAAAAAGAAGTTCCTTATCCTTTAGGAAAGTACAAGAAGCTCTCTCCCAGATACTGTGGGTCATATGCTGTCATAAAGAAAGTGAGCGATCTAGCCTACAAACTTCTTCTGCCTCCCCATCTCAAGCTACATGATGTAATCCATGTGAGTATGCTTAAGACGTATGTACCTAGCCCGAGTCACATGCTTGTTGATGATGAACAATTGATCTCTCCGACTCAAGGCTAGATGGTACTCCAGCCTGCGAAAATCCTTGGCATTTAGGAGAAGATTCTCAGGAGCAGAGTCCTTAGAGAATTCTTAGTGAAGTGGAAGTTCCTCCCTCTAGAAGATGCCACCTAGGGGAGAAAGAAGAAGAGTTGGTGAAGGATTACCCCCACTTTGCGAGACGAGGACATCTCGCATTTTTCAAGTGGGAGAGGATGTAAGATTCCTCCTCAGCAGCCTGAATAACAAATAAGCCTCTACTTCAATCCCTTGTAATCATTCTATGTTTCTGAATACAAGAAAATATTATTTTTCCTTGTTTGGCCTAGTGAAATAAAAGTTCTAGAGAGTGGTAAATAAATATTGGGATATTTTTGGATAAATAAATTCTTTAAATATCAAAAAATATTTTCCTAAAATAAAAAATCAAAATAGATTTTCCAAGGTGCAATTGGAATTAATTAAAAATCATTTAGAAGACCTTAGCCTAAGGGTCAAGATTTTTTGAAAATTTTGGATTAAGGTTCCTATGGACCAATAAGATTAGTCCAAGTGTTAGGATAAGATAAATCCAAAGAATAAAAGAAAATACCCAAAAATGAGTAAATGCCCACATAAGATGAATAGTTGACTAAGTACTAGAATTTTTAATTAAAAATTATGAAGTATTAATTAAAGAAAATGAGATATTTTGGAGTAATCATTCATTTTTGACACATTGGTAAGGAGAAGGAGGCCCTTCAAGGAGGCGCCTATTTCACATGTGTCGATGAGTCTTAAACTCAAAAATAATAGGATACTTTTATCTCTCCTCTCTCCTAGACCAAACCAAATCAAAAAGGGAGCCAAACTGGTCCAAAACTTGTTCAAATTCAGCCAAACTAAAGCTGGAAAATTCTAGAACTCAGTTGGACTCAATTAGTGGCCTTCCTCACTTATAAATAGACCCTCATTCTTTTGTATTCTCATCTATGAACTAAACTATGCTGGTTATTCTTATCAATTTTGATTTTATGCATAGAAAGATGCACAAAGAAATCTATTTTTATTTCAAAAGAGTTATTTTCATCAATTTTGATTTTATGCATAGAAAGATGCATAAAGAAATCTATTTTTATTTCAAAAGAGTTATTTTCATCAATTTTGATTTTATGCATAGAACGATGCATAAAGAAATCTATTTTTATTTCAAAAGAGTTATTTTCATCAATTTTTATTTTATGCATAGAAAGATGCATAAAGAAATCTATTTTTATTTCAAGAGAGTTATTTTCATCAATTTTGATTTTATGCATAGAATGATGCATAAAGAAATCTATTTTTAGTTCAAAAGAGTTATTTTCATCAATTTTGATTTTATGCATAGGAAGATGCATAAAAGATTGATTTTTATTTCGAAAGTGTTATTCTTCTTAAAATGAAATTTATGCATGAATAGATGCGTAAAGAAATCTTATATCAAAAATAAGAATTCTCTTGCATTCTACAAATAGTTATGATGATGTGAAAGGAATCAGATAGAATAAAATGAACGAAGAATGGATGTAGATATATGTATGTAAAAGAATGGATGTAGATATATGTATGTGAAAGAATGGATGTATGTGAAAGGAAAGATGTATGTGTATGTGATAAGTATGGATGTGGATGTATGTGGAAGAATATATGTGGATGTGAATGTGATGGATACGAACGAGAATAGAGGCGATGAGATGTGATGTAAATTGGATAGATATGAATGATAAGGGATGTGAATGAATGATATAAGATGTGAATGAATATGATAACACATGAATCGAGATGTGAATGAATGATAAGGGATGTGAATGGATGTGAATCGGCGGATAGATATGAATGATAAGGGATGTGAATGAATGATATAAGATGTGAATGAATATGATAACACATGAATCGAGATGTGAATGAATGATAAGGGATGTGAATGGATGTGATGTGATGTGAATCGGGATGTGAATGAACGATAAGGAATGTGAATGAATGTGTTAACAAGTGAATCGAGATGTGAATGAATGAAATGTGATGTGAAGTGGATGTGATAAGATGCAATGTAAACTGAATATATATTAATGTATGAGAAGTGATGAGATCTATGGGTAGATGCAAGTGGATGAGATCTGATGAGGATAAATGAAGAAATAAGTGATGAAATAGAAAAATATGTGATTAGATAAAAATGGGGAATGCTTATGAAATGAATGTGGATTGATGTAGATGAATGTATGAATAATGTGGATTGACATGTGGATTGATGTAGATGAAGGTATGAATAATGTGGTTTGATGTGGATGAATGTATGGATGATGTGGTTTGATGTGGATGGATGTATAGATGATGTGGATTGATGTGAATGAATGTATGGATGATGTGGATTGATGTGGATGATGTGGACTGATGTGTGGATTGACGTGTGGATGATGTGGATTGACGTGTGGATGATGTGATTGGATGTGAATTGATGTGGGAATGATGTGATGTGATAGGGATCGATGAAGTAAAATTGTGGTAAGATGAGAAAAGATGGAGACTAATATGTAAGGATGTGGAGTGATTGAGAAAAGATGGAAATACTGTTGGGACTATAGTTGTATGTGAAATCTATTTTTAAATGACTGTTTTATGTCAAGAATGCTGGGGATCTATCTGTTAAAGTTGCAACTGTTGACGGAGAATCAATGGAGGACGTCTCGCGTAGCAAGGTCGGCCGAGGTCTTGACCAGCCTCGGTTTGATTAAAATGGTGAGCTTCCGGTACAGTGGATGAGGGACCAAGGAAGCGGACTATGAGTGAAGCGCTAGGTGACCTGCGAGGCGAAGGATCCTAGAGGGTGTTGACCATACGGTGATCGGGCTCTGGGTCATCGAAGATACCCACAAGTACGTTGGGGAAGATATTGGAACAAGGAGTAAGAGTTGTTTTCTGAATTCGGGTGTGGATCTAGTTGATTGACCTTGCTGGTCCTCAACAGATGAGTCCATGACTTTTTTATATGGATCTATTGGTTGATCTTGCTGATCTCCCACGGAGATTCCATTTTGTTATGTGAATATATTGCCGGTTATTATGAGCTAGGAACTATCAAAAAGGCCCCTGAGTGAACAGGTGGTGAGCGTTCTGGTTGCCAATGATGCCATAAGTACACCGATAAAGGAATGATTGCAAATAAGGATTCAACCAGAGATTTTGAGGATTGTGATCAGTGACACAATGGTTTCATTAAAGGATTGTTTTAAAGATAGCTGATGCAGAGAAAAAAGGCAATTTCATATTGGGTGTGTAAGTGGTGTGACTAGTTTTATGTTTGCATGAACATCCGGCTAGGGGGCCTGGGAACTCTTTTCCCTGGTACCCGTCTCACAAAACCTAACCAAATTCCTAATTGGATCCCATCACTACAGTGATTTACTGATGGATCTGCCGTAAATCGAGACTCAATTTCTATTTAGTTCGATAGATGAAGTAAATTCCGGACAAAAATTGTTCTATGGAAAAGAATCAACGGCTGTGCCTCTCAATGAGGAAAAAACCGTTGGTCTCTATGATCCAAGTACAGTCTTTTTCCCTGATCTGACTAGATGGATTCAGTTGGATACAACCAGGTTAGAATTGCACCTGAAGACATGGTGAAGACCGCATTCATCATGGAGTGGGGAGCATTCTCGCGTCAAACTCCTTCAAGCTTTGAAATGCACCCACAACATTCCAATGCATGGTACAAGAAATTTTCTATGATTACCTAACTAAATTCATGTGTGTGTTTGTGGATGCCTTCAATGTATTTGGGAAGTGTGGAAAACGTTTGCACTAGCTACACCTATGTCTAGAAAGGTGCAGGTAGATGAAGCTGAAGCTAAATCCAATGAAGTGCACGTTCACAGCACCGCGCGGTGAGGGGTAGAACACTCCTGTGACACATAGTGTTGAAAGATGGGATTGCTATAGATCCAGCCAAGGTGAAGATGATTAGAAAGCTGAATGCACCATAGAAACTGAAGGAGCTTAGCAGATTCCTGGGTGCCAAATCAAATGGCACAACTGATTCCTCAGGTACCTTGTTGATGTGGCATAGTGATTATATAGCCTAACAAAGAAGGGTGTGGAATTCCTCTATACAGAAAGAGCATAAGGATGCCTTCCAAAATCTGAAAAGAATGCCAGTGCATTGTTAACTAGAATGGGACAAGATGTTCCATGTTTTCATGGTGGATGCATTGGACATAGTGATTGGTAGTGTGTTGATGCAACAGACAAAGGAAGGACGGTAGATGAAGCTGAAGCTAAATCCAATGAATTGCACATTTGCAGTAGGTGGTGAGGGGTAGAACACTCCTAGGACACAGTGTGTCCAAATATGGGATTGCTATTATAGATCCAGCCAAGGTCAAGATGATCAGCCAACCATAGAAACTGAAGGAGCTCAACATATTCCTGGATGCCATATCAAATGGCATAACCAATTCCTCAGGCACCTTACCGATGTGGCATAGTGATTATACAGCCTATCAAAGAAGAGTGTAGAATTCCTCTAGATAGAAGAGCATAAGGATGCCTTCCAAAATCTGAAAAGAATGCTCGCTAGTGCACCGATCATCCAACCACCAGAATGAGACAAGATGTTTCATGTTTTCGTGGATGCATCAGACACAGTGAGTGTGCTGATGTAATAGACAGAGGAATAATGGTATAGATCCATTTACTATGCTAGTTGGATGTTGTCAAATGCTGAGAAAAATTATAGCACCATTGAGAGGTAAGCCTTGGGGCTGATTTATTCAGTTAATAAATTTCGTCACTCACTATTTTCTAGGAAATCATTTTGTGTTCCATCATCAAGCCCTACTATATCTGGTGAATAAACCAGACTTGTCCTGGACACTAGCAAGGTGGATGCTCCTACTACAAGAATTTCGGTTCACCACCATCGTGCACACCTCCGGCAACCAAAATGTGGTAGTGGCTGATTTCCTCAGCATAATAGACACATGTTAGTGGGCACTTTTATTATACCATGTGTATGCACTCTTAGAGATGTTCGTGTGTGAACCCGCCTTTAACCATGACTCTTAATGTTTTGCATTCACTCACACCTCTTCGTATCCCTAGATGCGTGCATGAAGCATAGCCACCATTATCTTCTTAGAAGCCTCGGTGACGTGTAGCAACCGTGACGTGTCGCAACCGTGTGTAAAAGAAGCGATTCTTACAAAATCGACAAGCTTTTCTCATGGGCGAAGATGACAGTCGCACCTTTGTGGCCTACTCATGTAGCAATGGCACCCATGTGATGGGCACAAAATGGGTAGGTGCACAAGCGAGGTGGCGGTGGTGCATGTTCATCTAGCCATATTATACCATGTGTATGCACTCTTAGAGATGTTTGTGTGTGAACCCACTTTAACCCATGACTCTTCACGTTTCGCATTCACTCACACCTCTTCATATCCCCACATATGTGCATGAAGCATAACCACCATTATCTTCTCTATATTCAAGCATGAACACAATAGCAATATAATGGCAATTCTTTGATTCATTCTCTATGGTTTTATCTTATAATTTCCATGTTTAGGTGTAGCCTAAACAACATAGGAGAGTAGACCACAAGGGTGGTGTTAAGGAAACCCTACCCTAATGTGTCGTGGGAAGTTGCCTATCCACCGAGCTTGAGCAAGGCTCAAGAGCTCCATCGTCTCACTGCCATCCTCCCGCACTCCCCTTAGGTGGTTACTCTAATCCAATGGGTGATGCAACCTCTCTCACAAAGATCGTGTGGATCTCCGCAAGATGATCGCATTGGTAGCCTAATCACTCAAGCAAGAGGGAGAGAAGAAGCAAGAGGGAAGCATAAGAGAACAAGTGATTAGCATTAATCACTTCTCCCAAACCCTAACCCTAAGCACACCACACATGCTAGATTAGAGTTCCAAGAGAGAGGGAGACATAACACTTCAGTTCTATTGCACAAATGGGAGAATGAGTTACAACAAGAGAAATTAGCTTTTATAGTTCCAAGCCGTTTCCCACTAGGCCCGCCGCCCGGGAGTAAGTGACCCAGGGCACCTAAAACACAGTTACAAGGTTTTTCTCTATGGTTTGGCCAACTAACCAAGATCCTCTTGTCTGTCCCTTGAAGCTCAATACTTGGGAGCATCTTTAGGGCCTTTCCCTCATCAAATGATGGGATTTACAATATAGTATTGACACCCATTACATAAGCGTGTAGACATAGTTGTCGTAGGAATGTGTTAACCAATATGTGGTTAACAGGTGGCTGATCAGTTTCTGAATGCAGACTTGTTTACTGTTTAGTCCCGCACCCATGCAAAGAAAGTGGTACTTTAACATGCTGTGAAGGCACATTGCCCCACTGACATGAGCAAAGATCAGCGGAAGAAACCTACTCTCTTCGAAGAGTAGGCACTACCTTAAGATTGCAGGAGCATTGTATAAATAAAGAATTGGCCAAGTGGTCTGAGAACAGACAGTTGTCCTCACGGAAGCACATCAAGGAGTGTCAGGAGGACACTATTTTGGAGAAACAACGAGTAGAAAAGACTTGCCCAAGTAGCCTTATGGTGGCCCACTATACTTAAAGATGCATGGGATCATGCCCAACAATGTGATGTATGTCAGTGGCTCAGATAGCTCATTCGATCAGCTGCTTACTGATTTGATCGAATGCCCTATCAACTAGTCCTCCCACTCAAACCCTTTTAGAAGTGGGGAATGGATTTCATTGGATCATTCAAACCCTCAGGAGGACTGGTAACAAGTACATCCTTGTGGCAACTAACTACTACGCCAAGGTGGAAGAAAAACTAGCAATAGCAAGCATGTGGAGTTTGATTCTTGCAACACTACCTAGACCCTATATTTTAGTAAGAATGCTATAGAAGCTCAGGCTATTTGGGTTCTCAGACAGCGAAGAACTAGATGAGTCTGTAAGAAAACTTGGAAGCCGAAGCACAGCTAGCAGAGTTGTTAAAGAACAACACAATCAAGATGTAAGGATGAAAGGTGATGCCGAGCCAATCACACCAAAAAACATCGCCAAGGCATTCAATCTTCCTATGGAAGAGGCATCACTAACACCGACTCCTATGATGTGGATATTGATGAGGGGCTCTCAAAATTTGGTAAGGAATACTCTGTTGTTGCCATATGTTGTGATCTAGATAGGCAAAGACATTTATATTTTACCTAGACATGATATGTTTGCTTGCCAAAAACACCACCATCAAAAGAACCAACTACAGATTGTTGGCAGTAGAAAAACATGGTTAGAAGGTGAATTGGGCAGCAGTGGTGGGGCTAAAAACATGCAACAACAAGCTCAAAAGGTGCGGAAATCTGGAGGTCACACAAAGATCGCGCGAGAGTTGAAAGCATTTTCACTGCTCGGTGAGTTTGAGAAGGATAGCTCCACTGCAAACCAGGAAAGTGTGCAGAAGAAAAAGGAAGAAGAAGCAACAAGAAAGAGACTAGAGGAAGAGTCTCAAAAATAGAAGCTGGAAGAAGAAGCAGCGAGGAACAGACTAGAGGAGGAGTATCAAAGGCAGAGGCTAGAAGAAGAAGCAGTGTGGAACAGACTAGAGGAGGAGTATCAAAGGCAGAGGCTAGAAGAAGAAGCAGCCAGAAAGAGACAAGTGGAGGAAGCTGACAGGCAAAAGCTAGCTAAAGAGGCAGAACAAAAATACCTTGTAGTAGCTGAATCTAATGCCTTGCAGCTGAATCTATAGCCAAGGACAGAGCAGACAATGCCACCATAGAAGATACAAAAAAAACACAAGAAGCAAACTCCCTCAAGAGGAAGTTTGAATGGTCTCAGCATTACTCTCAAACCAAAGATACAAAAGGAGACCCAGGAAACCAAGGAGTAGCAAAGGAAGCAACTTGAGGACCCAGGCAAGTAGCTGGTGAAAAGTGGATTGTCACCAAGCAGTGAGAAAGTGGAAGCAGAAGTAGCACAAGCATGAAGCCACAAAACACCAGTCATGTTGGGTGATAGACTGAGCAGAATGAGGCAAACGACTGAATCAACATCACAAAGTATTCTCACAAAACTGGAAAACATTGCAAATTGTATTGTGGACAAGTTGGAGAATGAAGAAAGACTTGCCAAAAGAGATCAAGTAGAAGCACATGTGCAGTTGCTAGCCACCCAAGTACAACAACAAAATCAACAAGCAGCCACGCAAGACTTGCTAGCAGCACAGCAAGACACCATCGCAATACTTGAGGATGAAGCAACAACTTTGAGGAGGAAGGGAGATGAGTTAGAGATGGTGGTTATTGAACTCTGGACAACCAATCTGGATATCCAAAGAAAGCTACAACAAGCAGCTTGGAGCAGTACATTTTGATTGACTGCCTTATGTGTGTTTTTTATATGGATATTGATTGATTGTAGGTTGATATGAAGCTACAGGAGGCTGATGTAATCAAGGATCTAGAAATGCAGCATGCTTTGCTTGTAGAGATGCTTAGTAGAGAAGTGGGCCAACAAGTGTGCCTCTTCCCATCTCCACCTTCTTTGGTCTCCCACACCATAGACAACCTTACTATAGCAGGAAAGTGTGCTAGGTGTGGGCAGGGTTTCAATGTCAATGAAACCCTGCTGTTGGTGGTACTTCCATGCAAGCACAAATATCACTCTTCAATGTGCTTTGCATCATTATGCACTCTTAGGGAATCGATGTATATTTCCCTATTAAACTATGGTGATTCCACGTAGTGCTCATTTGAGTGTGGTTTGGAGAGTAGGTAAAGACCTTTGTTTCATTTTTACATGTATATAATTTTTCACCAATATGCTAGTTAACACTCACATGTATGGTAGTTGATAGGATCCAGTATGCTAGTTAACAATCACTAACATGCTAGTCAAGAGTCACTAACATGCATGGTAGTTGATAAGATCCAGTATGCTAGTTAACAGTCACTAACATGCTATTCAATAGTCACCTATGTTAATTAGCACTCAACATTTTCTAGTTAGAATGTCACCTATTCAATAGTATGCTAGTCAACAGTCACCTATATTCTAATTTATAGTTAACACTTACCAGTATGCTAGTTAATAGTGCCAAGTGTGCTTGTTAACAGTCACCTGTTAACAAGCATGATAGTTAACAATGCCTAGTATACTTGTTTTAATAGTCACCTATTAACAACCATAATAGTTAACAGTGCCCAATATGCTAGTTTATAGTCCCCACTATGCTATTTCATAGTCCCTAGTATGCTAGTTAACACTTATCAGTATGCTAGTTAACAATGTCCACTATGCCTACTATGCTATTTCATAGTCCCTAGTATGCTAGTTAACAATGCCCACTATGCCTACTATGCTTGTTAACAGTCACCTGTTAACAAGCATGATAGTTAACAGTGCCCAGTATGCTAGTTAACACTCCCTAGTATGCTTGTTAACGATTTCCAACATATTATTTAACAATAACCAGCTCACTAGCATGCTAGCCAACAACCAGCCATGTTACTATAGCATGCTAGCCATGTTACTATAGCATGCTAGCCAACAACCAGCCATGTTAGCTAGAACTTAAATATGTTTAGTTAATAGTCACCTGTTCATTAGCATGCTAGTCAACAGTTAGCTATGTTAGTTAGTACTCAAGTATGTTTTGTTAACAATCACATGTTCACTAGTATTTGAGTAGGTCTGTTAGTTAGCACTCATATGTAGATAGTACCCATACGCTAGTGCAGTCAACTACTCCCTAGACTCATATGTTAGATAGCAAATGCTTTCCAGTTTGTACTTATGTTTTCCAGTTGGTTTGTCTATTTTTGTAGCTCTGTTGATATGCAGCTCATCAAGACGAACAAATGCCCAAAATATGTTTTCACGCGAGAAAATGCAGAGTAGCGTAACATCGGATCATATGCACATGCACATGTAGGATAAGGGTGGTGAAGACAATGGATCTTCTACAGATTTGGCCAATTTGAAGAAAGTGTCAGTGTTGACATACACCCTATTTATTACGACATGTCAAATTTGGAGCAGAAAGGTGACATACAGGACCTGAATTATAGTGAGACACAAGAGTTGGAGGAGGAAAAGGTACAAGATGATTTAGATCACCTACAAGAGGATGTACTACCATCTTCCCCATATGAACAAATTGCTGATGTCTTGGAGTTGGAAAGTCAAGGGTATGATCCAAAGATTGTGAATTTAGACGACTCTCCCTTGGGCCACCTTGTAGGTCAGATTGCAAGGAAGAAGGGTCGTGAGCACATGGTGAGCCGAACATCTCCTGCAAAGAAATGGAAGGTCACAGCAGGTTACAACAAGGGAGATGACTCTCCCTTGGGCCACCTTGTAGGTCAGATTGCAAGGAAGAAGGGTCGTGAGCACATGGTGAGCCGAACATCTCCTGCAAAGAAATGGAAGGTCACAGTAGGTTACAACAAAATCCCAGAAACCAAAATCACCTAGTGTAAAAGTTGGCAAAACTCATGCATGCAAGAAACTGTGAGGTCACAAGGCTAGGTCTTTCTTTTGTCCATCCTAGTAGCTGCACAACTCATGGAGGTGGTGTATTTTGTAGTTCTCAATTATATTGGAACTATGTTTTGTAAACTAACGATATAATAAAAAATGTCATTTTTTAATCCATGAGTTTGTTGGCCCTTGGGTCACAGCCAGTAAAGAAACAAAAAGAAAAGAAAAGAAAACAGGTAATTAGGCAAGTGGAAGAAATAGTGATTGATTGAGTGCTACCTGCGGCGGTGTGAAGGGAGGCGGAGAAACATGGAACACCTCTATAGCAATGCCTTTCCACAGTTTGGAGTACACACCAACATCAAGAAAAAGGGGCACCAGTCAACTACTCAGTGAGCTGACACAATATTTAACATCTCAAGCATGAGACTTGTCTCTACCCTCATTCAATTTTCCAAGCAACTGGGGAAACCTACATACATTTGATCAAGACATGCAAGGGGAGATGGGCACATCGATATCTGCCACCCTTTACTCAATTGATACATATGCATATAGGGGTGCACCCTTATATGAAATAGGCTCACGGCCGTAAGCAAAATGATCACCACAGAGAAATGGTGAGAGAACCACTTGCCATAGACAAGGTTACATTCCATCAAATATGAGCTTTATGCAAAACTTCCGTTTCCCAAGAAAAGACAATATTAGTAAGTAACTTCAATTCTCCCAACCTGGCAAACAGTGTGTGGCTGGAGACGCAATCACTTTATGGTCTTCAGTCTGTTTGTTGAAGAAGCACACCACCATTCATACATGTTCTCTCAAACAAAACCAGAAGGCTGTCTTTCTCATACACATGAGCTTCCCACAAAATCAGAGACTTGGTTATCATGTACATGGGTTTTCCAATGCCACAAACTGGTGATTCCTCATATATATAGGAGTTATTTCACAAAAGAAAAGAGAACACAAAAGCTGGCCAGCCGTCACTTACATTGCATGGGCTGTCATCATGACAGAGATCCGCACTCTCAAGGCGTGCCACCTTCTCTTTATTCATACAAGTAGCGTTGCAGCTTCTCCTCCTCTCCCAAACTGGAGTGCCGTGGGCTGTTCTGAAGGTACTTCTCTTCAAAGAAAACGAGCTCATCCCCTTTCTCTCTCAAACACAGAAGGCAACTTCTTACTCATAAGGAAAAAAAAAACACACGGCTTTCACACCTTGAAGACGGTGCCTACTCACACAAAGGCTACGCTTCTTCCCTTATTTACATGGGCTGCACTCTCAATGATTATTAGAATTACAATTCCCCTTCACATACTGAAACCTACAAGCTCTTCCACACCCTTATAATCCTGGATTGCGCAGCTCTCATTTACACTTGTGGGCTGCAGCTCTCCCACTCACACACTGGAACTCTGAGAACATTCCACGCATTTCTGCAGCTCTCTGAAAATCTCAGAGCTGGAGTCACTCCCACACACCCATAAAAACTGCAGCGACTCCTCTTTATGAGAGATACTAAACACACTGCTCTCCCGCACATGGGATACTCCCCTCCACTGGAAACTACAAGCTCACTCACACTTTTATAATCCTGGATTTTTTTTTGCAGCTCCTTGAGAGCCTCATAACCACGCATTCTCTCATTTACACACGTGGGCTGCAGAAGGTTATGTTTCCTCCTCTCTACAAGCCTGGGATGTACACGGGTGCTGCGCAGCTCTTCGAGAGAAACCAGAACACATGCTCTCCCTTACACACTTGCTATGCAACCTCTCTGAGCTTTAGAGTAATGGATTCTCCCCCACGCCCACTCTGGCGCTACAGCTACACTACCTCTTTCCTACTCAATGAGCTGCGCACATGTACTGCGCAGCTCTCCATAGGGTCTTAGAAACGCTGAGCTCTCCCTTTCGCTCTTTGAAAACATTGAGAGCCTTATACACACTAATAGAGAGTGCAGCGCAGCTCTATGAAAACCTTAGAGCTAAGCTCTCCCTCACACACTATAAAACTATAGCAGCGCTCTTCCACGCCCATAGGCTGCGCACAGAGCATTGAAGCTGCGGGTAACATCTCTCTGCTCCATGGGCTGCACCCCTCCTCTTCTTATACACCAGCATACGCTGCCCGTTCAACTCAAGCTCATTATAGTATTCATAATACTCCAAGGCTTGTCAGAGAGCTCCCCCACCTCCACACGGCGCCCTTTTGAAAATGAGGCAATTTGAAGAATTTTTTAATGCAATCCAAGGCCACCTTCTATTCTAAGCAAACCTTGCATTAAATCCCAAGGTGACTCTTTCATTCAAGGAAGACTTTGCACCACACACACCTTTGTTTCCCATGAAATGCCAAGGACCGGTACTGTAGCTGACCTCCTCTAACGGGTCCCTATCCAGTTTTTTTAAAAATAATGCTTTGCATGCTCACATTATTTGTCAACAACCTTGTCCATACATGATAGTGCCAAAACCTGTCTTGTGAAACTGATTCTCATCTCTCACTTCTTCCATTCATTATTTATCTAGGTAAACCAATAACTAACTGTACATTGCACATTTTTGTTAGATCCGTTCACATGTGGCCTTATACCCCCTTTGGCCCTTGGAGATGGACATCCTTTATTTGTAAATGCCATGCATGGGTGTGTACATATGCCAAGAAAATATTACCAAAAAATACCTAACATAGTTTGCCCATCCCCTAGCCTGCTAGATCATTCATGGTCAGCAGAAAACAGTGTCGTGAGACTCAATGTATCTGATATTGCCATGTTCTCAAAGACACTGTTTTTCACTTCTTCAAATTTTTCATCCTTGTCTACCATCATCAGTCGTGCATAATATAACTTGAGACGTAAACCATTCACCCTTGATACATGTGGGGTCCCTTCAAGGTCAGCCAATTGATATGTGCCATTAGCGAAGCAATTCATTACTCTGAAGGGCCCCTCCCATTTCACTTGGAACTTCTTTTGAAAGGTTTTATCCAGCTTACTGTTATAGCGTAGCACCAAATCACCTTCCTCAATACCCTTCTTCTTAATCTTCTCATTTATCTTTGTCAATGCCCTATATTGCATCTTCTCATAATGTTCCAAGGCACTCATCCTGTCCAGCTGAACCTTTTGTAACTGTAAGAGTCTCTCTTTAAATGTGTTGCTAGATGGCCCTAGCAGCTTTTCTAACATTTTAACTGCAGGCAACTCAATTTCCACCGGTAATAAAGCTTCTTTGCCATACACTAAGTGAAAAGGTGTAAAACCTGTGCTTGTCTTTACCGATGTACGATAAGCCCACAAAGCACTGAACAGCTCCAGATCCCAATTCTTGCCCTGATGTTCTGTCACCTTTGCAAGAATGTGTACAAGTTCACCATTGAATCTTTCATTCAACCCGTTGCACTGTGGGTAATAAGGAGTAGTAAAATTATGCTTAATCCGCATTTTGGCACACAAGTATTCTAGCAAGTCAGCTCTAAAACCAGGCCCTTGATTAGAAAGAAGCTCCAAGGGTACCCCAAATTTACAGCAGATGTCTTCATAAACAAACTTTGCAACATCTCTTGCAGTAATTTGCTTCACTGCTCTAGCTTCTGCCCACCTGGAAAGATAATCCACAGCTGTCAAAATATAACTCTTCCCCCTGCTGGTAATGGGTAAGGGTCCTACTGCATCAATTCCCCACTTCTCAAAAATGTCAAAGGCCAAGATTGTCTTGCGCAACTCTGGTTTTAAAATTCATTTCCCAAATGCCTGGCACCTTTTGCATGAGCTACACCAGTGATGCACATCTTTTTGTATACTTGGCCATATGTAACCCTCCTGTAAGATTTTGTGCAATGTGATTTTAAATGCAAAGTGGCCACCACATGCTCCTTCATGATTCTCCTCAAGCACTTTGTACAGCTCTTCCTTCCATGGTACACGCCTTAACACCAAGTCAGCCCCTTGCATGTATAAGGTGTCACCAATGAGCTTGTATTTACAAGCTCTGCGTACAAACCCATATTTCTTTGCCTTCTCAATGTCCTGGGGAATGACTCCTGTCAACAAAAACTCTTCTTCCAGTGTCAGACTTTCACGACCCTGATAAAGTGGCAGATCTGCTTTTAATACATATAGCTCGCCAATCATTCCTTGTGCTGCTTCATGTGCTTGTGTATTAAGAGAACGCTCCACATGCCGAATGCCCCATGCTTCAAACTCCTTCAACAAGCTCTTGATCTTGAAACATTTGTTCCTCAATGCAGGGTTTTTGCTCTTCCATGCTCCTAGTATTTGCTTTACCACCAGTAGAGAATCACCTCTTATGCATAGTCTCTTTACACCATGCTTAATGCAAATGTTTAGCCCTGCTTCCAATGTAGAATACTCTGCTTCATTGTTAGTATGAGCATCCACTTTGAATCCCTTTTTACAAATCAGCTTACCTTGCTGGTCATAAAGAGCTATACCACCAGAAGCTGCATCATGGCTCTTCCTGTATGAACCATCAAAGAACAAAACATGAGCATTGCTTACTTCTGCCACATTTTCTATCTTTCTAATACTTTCTTCTTTGACAAGCAGAGGGTTTTCCTTATAAGTTAACAAGTCTGCCAAAGTAGCTCTGTTACTTTCTTCCACCAAGAAAGAGAACTCAAACTCCTGCAATTCAATCACCCACTTTTTCACTGCCTTAGACATGTTTACACCATTGATGAGCTGAGGCAAGAATGTGTAGCTAGTTAGGAATACAAATGGCTTTGTCAAAAGATATTGGCGAAACCGTCGGCAAGCAAACACCACACTTACCATTACCAACTCTATTTCTGACAATCCCCTCTCTGCTACAGACTTTACCCTACTAGCACAATAGACAGGGTGCATATATTGGCTCCCCTTCCCTTTTTGCAGCAACATAGCACCAATAGCATCCTCTCCTACTGAAGGATTCACATAAAAAACCTGTTCCCAATTTGGAGCCTGTACCGCTGTCATCTCCCCCAAGACTTCTTTGACTCTCCGAAACTCCTCTTCACACTTGTCATCCCATTGCAAAGGATTGTGCTTTGCCACCTGTTGTAATGGATATAGAAGCTGTGAGGACAATGAAATGAATCTTGACATGTACTTTACCTTCTGAATAAATGTTGCCAACTGTTTTGTAGACTCTGGAGAAGGAAGAAGCATGATTGCCTTGACCTTGTCTGGATCAGCCTCAATGCCATTTTCTGACACCATATGACCCAACAATTTTACCCTTGGTTTTGCAAAGAAACACTTCTTGGGATTGAGTTGGCCACCACAATCATTATATCGTTCTAGCACCATTTCCAGCTTTTCACCGTGATCCATTCGTGTGCTGTAGACACAAAAATCATCAATGAAATCCTGTACACATTTTCCAATGAATGGCAGAAGCGCCCAATTTGCTCTCTTTTGATAGTGAGCTGGACCATTTGTTAGCCCAAATGGTAGTACTGTATAGCAAAAGCAGCCCCATGGCGTAATGAAAGTAGTTTTCTTCTGATCCTCTGGAGCAATCTTCAACTGGAAATAGCCTGAAAACCCATCACACACACTATATCTTTCATGACCCGCCACTGAATCCAGGATTTGATCAATGAAAGGTAGTGGGTATGGATCCTTCTTTGTAGCTACATTCAAAGGTTTGAAATCCACACAAACCCTCCATTTCCCGTCCTTTTTTGGAGTGACCACGACTGGGCTTACCCACTCTATTGTCTCCACAGGGCATATAAAACCAGCCTTTAGTAGTTTGTCCACCTCTTCTCGCAAAGCCTTCATCTGCTCTGGACCCATGCTCCTTAATCTTTGACGTACTGGCTTGGCTCCTTCCTTTAGCTCTATGTGCAGATCTTCCCCTTTGAAGCCCCGAACTTCTTCATACGATGTGATGAATAAATCTAGATATGTTGACAACATCTTTAAATACTTCTCCTTCTCCACGACTGAGAGATCTGTGCTAATCATCCTGGCCATCAATTCGTGTTTCTCGTGTGGCTTCACCTGGGGTTGCATTAGCTCTTCAATCACCTCATATGGGCCCTTAGACTCTTTTTCAATTCCCTTCATGGATGCGACTATGCTGGTCTGTTCAAAGACCCTGTCCACCATCAGAAATGCCACATTTACCTCTCCCTCACTACTAGTGGTGGTGCCACTATCCCCATCTGACTCAGTGGAAGACTCTTCATTACTTGAATTCTCCCCTTCTTCATAATCTTCATCTAGTGGCTTCCTGCTACTCATGTCAAATAATCTTTTGCCTCCTGTTTCCCCATATAAGCTGATTGTACCGTGTCTCCAATCTTGAACGGCCCGCACTGCGCGTAGCCATGGTCTTCCAAGGATCATAGGATACGCCCCTAATCCTGCTGGCATTACATGAAAATCCACTACCGTTTTGACTGCATAGGCTTCGATTTCCAAGCTCTTCACTACCCCTAAACACTTGATCTTTTGATGGTTTGCTAGTCGTATGCGGAATCCTGAGACTCCTTCTACTGTCAGGCCCATCTTTTCTACACATGTTTGAGTGATTACACAAATTTGTGCACCACCATCCACGTATCCCTGCCCAAGATTCTTCCTCTTGTGCCAAACATCCACTATGGGACAGATGTCTGAAGACTCATCAATGGCCAACACTCTTACTGACCCTCTGTTGGGTTCCTTCCCCAGCGGGCTAACTAGTTTCTTCCATTGGCGCTTCAACTTCGGTATCATTTCCACTAGTTGTCCAAAGGTCACGTCTGCCTTCCTATTGCTCAGGTCCTGTTTCAAGTCATAGCTATCCTGCCCTTCCCCTAGTGGAAAATCTGAGACGTGAAATTTTCGGCGGGCTCTCCTTTTCCTTTTAGCTTTCACATCTTCACCCTCATGACTCTTCCCTTTCTTCCTACTGGGACCTGCTTCATTTCTTCCTTCTTTATCCTCTGTGGTTCTCTTCCCAATAGGCATTACTAATGTATCTCCCAACATTGCTGCCTTCTCCAAGGTGACCACACTTAACACTTTTGTCTTTCCCTTGTCCTCCTTGGTCAATCCACTAGGTCCTGCCTCACCCTTAATCTCTATGCCATAATCATTTGACCGGTTTGGCAACTGTGCAGGCAATGGATACATATCTCCACCCATTCTCGGTGGTTTATCACATTGTGGGCTGATGTGGCCAAGTTCTCCACAGTTATAGCATGTGGGCAACTGCCTCCAACCCCTGCCGTTATTCTGTCCACCCAAACCATTCTTTGGTTGTCCTTCACCTCCTGGCTGATTTGCAAGCCTCATACGACCTCGATTATTTCCCACATTGCTTAACATATTTAGGCTAAGATTCTTCATCAAATCAACCACTTGCCTCAAGTCCTGCCTCAGCTCATCATCTTGTGCTGCAGTAGTGACCATTGCTGGCACAACTTGAGTAGTTACTGAAACCGCATCTGCCGGATGCACCTCCTCTGGAACCTGACTTTGCATGGAATCCATTTGCTTCATCTCTGACACCATAGGCAGTGAGCTTACTCCCAATTGAGTTAGTCTATTCAATTTCCACTCTTTGTTCCTTGCCACCTCCAATGCATCCTCATATGTTCTTGGCTTCTTCAATTCTACCCTCCATCGCAGGTTTTCCTTGAGGCCAACCAAGAACCGATCCTTCTTCATCATATCTGGTGGGGGCACCTGTGGGGCTGCAAGGCTTGACACAAGTTCTCCCATAATATGGAAAACTTCTTGATGTAATCATCAATGGGCTCCGCTTTTCTTTGTCTCAATTCCTGTATTTCATGCCAAACTTTGTCTGGATCTTTCACCTTCACAAACTGTGCTGTTAAAGCCTGTCGGACATTATCCCATGTCAATGGCATAGGTGGATCAGCCCTCTGCAACTCCTCCTCATAACCCTTACACCAGCTCCGTGCATCACCCTTCAAACAGATTTGCAAAAGGCGTAACATTTGAGCGGGTATCTGGATATGGTTGCTTATACATGCAACTTCCATGTTTTCTAAGAACTCTTCCACATTCTCATCATTTTTTCCATGAAACTCTGGATACGGGAAAGCCATTGCTACCCAAAAAAACCCTTTTGACACAGATGCAGAAACAAAACCCTTTACTAAATCAATTCTCAGAAAAAAAACTTCAAAACGCTTCCGGTTTAGAAGAGGATGAACACATGCACATCAAACGAATTTGCATAGTTAATCATTGGAATTACCACCGGCAAAGGAGACTCCAATATTTCCCTCAGTCTTTCTGGCCCAAACATATATGCCATACGCTGTTGAAAGAAAATTTTTCTGTCCACATGAACATTTATCTGAATTCTTTGGGTAAAATGGAAAGGAGTAAATTGAGGTCCATTGTGATTATCCATTGAGAGTGGCCATCCAACTCCCAAGAGGCACGATTGGCTAATTTCCCAATTCTACCAGAATTTTTAGGCAACACATCAACTGTGAAACGGCACCAATCCCAAGAATTTCAGCATGCAAACCATTCTTCAGCTGGCTGTCAAATCAAACTAATATAGCATAATTTTAGAAGGCATTTGTCACACAACTGTCCTGGTATAGCAGTCATTCACTGAGATTAATCACATGCACATGTTTTCAGTCTTGTAAACTGAAGGCTCTTGGAATGTTCCTCAGTGGGGGCACCAAAAACTGTGAAGGGAGGCGGAGAAACATGGAACACCTCTATAGCAATGCCTTTCCACAGTTTGGAGTACACACCAACATCAAGAAAAAGGGGCACCAGTCAACTACTCAGTGAGCTGACACAATATTTAACATCTCAAGCATGAGACTTGTCTCTACCCTCATTCAATTTTCCAAGCAACTGGGGAAACCTACATACATTTGATCAAGACATGCAAGGGGAGATGGGCACATCGACATCTGCCACCCTTTACTCAATTGATACATATGCATATAGGGGTGCACCCTTATATGAAATAGGCTCACGGCCGTAAGCAAAATGATCACCACAGAGAAATGGTGAGAGAACCACTTGCCATAGACAAGGTTACATTCCATCAAATATGAGCTTTATGCAAAACTTCCATTTCCCAAGAAAAGACAATATTAGTAAGTAACTTCAATTCTCCCAACCTAGCAAACAGTGTGTGGCTGGAGACGCAATCACTTTATGGTCTTCAGTCTGTTTGTTGAAGAAGCACACCACCATTCATACATCTTCTCTCAAACAAAACCAGAAGGCTGTCTTTCTCATACACATGAGCTTCCCACAAAATCAGAGACTTGGTTATCATGTACATGGGTTTTCCAATGCCACAAACTGGTGATTCCTCATATATATAGGAGTTATTTCACAAAAGAAAAGAGAACACAAAAGCTGGCCAGCCGTCACTTACATTGCATGGGCTGTCATCATGACAGAGATCCGCACTCTCAAGGCGTGCCACCTTCTCTTTATTCATACAAGTAGCGTTGCAGCTTCTCCTCCTCTCCCAAACTGGAGTGCCGTGGGCTGTTCTGAAGGTACTTCTCTTCAAAGAAAACGAGCTCATCCCCTTTCTCTCTCAAACACAGAAGGCAACTTCTTACTCATAAGGAAAAAAAAAAACACACGGCTTTCACACCTTGAAGACGGTGCCTACTCACACAAAGGCTACGCTTCTTCCCTTATTTACATGGGCTGCACTCTCAATGATTATTAGAATTACAATTCCCCTTCACATACTGAAACCTACAAGCTCTTCCACACCCTTATAATCCTGGATTGCGCAGCTCTCATTTACACTTGTGGGCTGCAGCTCTCCCACTCACACACTGGAACTCTGAGAACATTCCACGCATTTCTGCAGCTCTCTGAAAATCTCAGAGCTGGAGTCACTCCCACACACCCATAAAAACTGCAGCGACTCCTCTTTATGAGAGATACTAAACACACCGCTCTCCCGCACATGGGATACTCCCCTCCACTGGAAACTACAAGCTCACTCACACTTTTATAATCCTGGATTTTTTTTTGCAGCTCCTTGAGAGCGTCATAACCACGCATTCTCTCATTTACACACGTGGGCTGCAGAAGGTTACGTTTCCTCCTCTCTACAAGCCTGGGATGTACACGGGTGCTGCGCAGCTCTTCGAGAGAAACCAGAACACATGCTCTCCCTTACACACTTGCTATGCGACCTCTCTGAGCTTTAGAGTAATGGATTCTCCCCCACGCCCACTCTGGCGCTATAGCTACACTACCTCTTTCCTACTCAATGAGCTGCGCACATGTACTGCGCAGCTCTCCATAGGGTCTTAGAAACGCTGAGCTCTCCCTTTCGCTCTTTGAAAACACTGAGAGCCTTATACACACTAATAGAGAGTGCAGCGCAGCTCTATGAAAACCTTAGAGCTAAGCTCTCCCTCACACACTATAAAACTATAGCAGCGCTCTTCCACGCCCATAGGCTGCGCACAGAGCATTGAAGCTGCGGGTAACATCTCTCTGCTCCATGGGCTGCACCCCTCCTCTTCTTATACACCAGCATACGCTGCCCGTTCAACTCAAGCTCATTATAGTATTCATAATACTCCAAGGCTTGTCAGAGAGCTCCCCCACCTCCACACGACGCCCTTTTGAAAATGAGGCAATTTGAAGAATTTTTTAATGCAATCCAAGGCCACCTTCTATTCTAAGCAAACCTTGCATTAAATCCCAAGGTGACTCTTTCATTCAAGGAAGACTTTGCACCACACACACCTTTGTTTCCCATGAAATGCCAAGGACCGGTACTGTAGCTGACCTCCTCTAACGGGTCCCTATCTAGTTTTTTTAAAAATAATGCTTTGCATGCTCACATTATTTGTCAACAACCTTGTCCATACATGATAGTGCCAAAACCTGTCTTGTGAAACTGATTCTCATCTCTCACTTCTTCCATTCATTATTTATCCAGGTAAACCAATAACTAACTGTACATTGCACATTTTTGTTAGATCCGTTCACATGTGGCCTTATACCCCCTTTGGCCCTTGGAGATGGACATCCTTTATTTGTAAATGCCATGCATGGGTGTGTACATATGCCAAGAAAATATTACCAAAAAATACCTAACAACGGTAACATGTGAAGAGCCGGATTTGAACAAGAAACCAGCTTCAGAGGAGAATAATCACAGAGCATTGATACTAGATCTTAATGGTGTGCTGTTGTGCCATTTTAGGGAAGGTGAATACATTCTGTGAGATCCCACTACCCCCTCTGTGCACCGGGGGATTCCCGGATAGTAGCAGCGGAAGTATCTTCCTCAAGCGCGGGCAGGGTTTCTCACTCGGGGCCTCACCCTCGAATGTCCGGGCATGAGACTAAGCTGGTGGTCATTCCGAAAACCGAAATCGGGAAAATTTCCCATGCTCGAAAAATGGGGATGATTCTACCATTTTGAATTTCTTAACGAATTTTTCTAACGAAGTCAGACTGATCTAACCTTCATTTGAATAAACTAGATAGAAGGGAAACTATAATAGACTTAACTTGAAGGAATCAATGCTTTTTTCCTAATTGAATTAGGTACAGTCGTTGATCTATTCATTTGAGAAGTCTTCAGATTATTATTTAACTATTCGAGTTCTAAACGTAATCTTATTAATCACTTTTATTATTAAACCTCTACTGATTCCAGCCTAATACTCTGAACTGACAGTCAGTTAAATTCCCATCTAATTGAACTGAATACGATCTATCTCAAGGTGAGTGAAAAGAATCTTCCCACTTGCCAATTCAACTTGCATAGGTTTCCCTGATTTCTGATCTAAGACTAGCTTATGCAAGCATCGAGGGGAAATGAAAGAATGAGTACTGCCTAAATCAATCAAAAGCTTAAAAGGCTTAGCTTGATACTCAGCTGGAGTATGAATAACAGAGAATTGGTGATTTGGCCCTTGGTTTTCAATTGCAGCATAAATTTGTCCTCTTTCCTCTTCCACTACTTCTGCAATTATGACTGCTCTAGCTGTTGTAGTCTGAGGCGGAACTCTTTCTCTTTGGTTGCCCCAGTTCTAGGACGGAGTTCTGAGGCTACTCTAGAAAGAGGCAGATGGCTGAGCTAGAGTTCTCCGGGGATTTCCCTGATTTGGGCGAGTTGGACCTTACTCTGATAGGAAGGGGTTGGTCTTTGCACTCTCGATCCTTGACTTCCCTGTTTCCTTGACATGGCAAGAGTCGGGTAGTCTTTCAGCTGGTGACCAAAACCTTGGCATTCAAAACACCGGTTCTCACTTCTGAGCTCATCCCTCTGAATCCTTTAAATAGGTGGGGCTCCTGAGAAAGTGTTCTGTGAGAAGGGTCTTCCTTCACTTCTGAATCTCCCAGTATCCTGATTCTGATTTGGGCCTTGCTGCCTCTTTGGGGGAGGAAAGTTTGAAGTACTTCCCGAGGTTTGGAATCTTTTAAAGTTAGAGGGTGTAGGCTTTGGCGGGAGCTTAACAACAAAGGCTTTGGCAAAGTCCTTTGCCATTCTTACTGCTTCGGCCATTGAGACAGGTTTGGCATTCTTCACTAAGGTGTCCAATGATTTGTTTATTCCTCGAATGAACCTAGCCATCAACTGTGCTCTTCATCCAATTGTGGAGAATATTTGGGAGAAGGGAAAAAGCTTGATGGTACTCTTCAATTGTCTGGCTATCCTGCTTTAGTTCCAAGAACTCATTCATTTTAGTTTCAAGGAAGCCCGGAGGACAAAACCTCTTTTTGAGGTAAGCTTTAAGATCGGTCTAGGTCTGTGTATTCCAGTCGAGACGATTAGTCTCACAGTGATTCCTCCAAGCGACCCTGGCTGTTTCCACAATCTTTAACCTGGCGACGGCGAGAGCCATCTTGCTTCTCTCATTGTAGCCAATTACATCAAAGTATTCCTCCATAGCCTCAATCCACTTTTCCACTACTTCACCTAACTGTTCCCTGTCACCCTTAAAGGGACCTGTGCAGGGCTTTTTGAACAACAGTGCTTTGATACCAACTGTTAGATCCCATTGCCCCCTCTGCGTACCAGATTCTCGGATGGTAGCAGCAGAAGTATCTTCCTCAAGCGTGGGGCAGGGTTTCCCACTCAGGGCCTCGCCCTTGAATGTCCGGGCACGAGACTAAGCTGGTGGTCATTCCGAAAATCAAAACCGAGAAAATTTCCCATGCCTGAAAAACGGGGACGATTCCACCATTTTGAATTTCTTAATAAATTTTTCTAGCAAAGTCAGACTAATCTAACCTTCATCTGAATAAACCAGATAGAAGGGAAACTATAACAGACTTAACTTGAAGGAATCAAAGCTTTTTTCCTAATTGAATTAAGCACAGCCGTTGATCTATTCATTTGAGAAGTCTTTAGATTATTATTTAACTATTCGAGTTCTAAACATAATCTTATTAATCAATTAAAATATTAAAACTCTATTGATTCCAGCCTAACCCCATCCGGCCCATGGGTTAGCCACTGCCCAACCACTGGAATAGTAGAACCAGATAAGTACTCACCCACCCATAATTGAAAGCCACCCACTGGAATAGTAGAACCAGACAAGTACTCACCCACCCATAATTGAAAGCCTTTCTTAACTTTTGCTTTAGAATACACATACTCACACACTTCTCTTTAAACTTTAATTTATAAAACAATCCATTGAAAAACAATTACTGGGTACAGATGTCACAACTCAAAATTTCCATTCAATCCTTGTTTCTCACAAAATAGTATCACTCTAGACTCTCCATTGAGACGAGCGTCAGCAACAAGATCTTGTCATCATACATATATATCTTCCATGACATACGCATGGGTGTCCTCGGCACCGCGAGCCCGTGCATCTCCTAGTCAGAACCCTCCAGGATCCTCCTTAGGTGTCTTGGCACTTCATTCAGGGACTGCTTCGTCGGCCCTTGCCCATCGTACCAGAAATCGTACCAGAAGCACACCATTTTACACCATACCCAAGCTGGTTAAGACCTAGGCAGGTTTTTGTCGCGTGAGCCGTTCTTTGAACACTCCCCACCAGCTGTTGCAATCGAACTTCCCTTAGAACACACATATACCAAATGCTCCCTCGACGAGCATTCTGGCATAAGATAGTCCTTTAAGAAAACAGGGTTTTTATGCAAGTTTTTAGTTTTGATTTTCTTTTGAATACAATGAGTATATCTTAATTACGTATCCCAAGACTTCTAGATCACAGGTTTGGATCCTCGAGCAGAATTCCTCGAATTGTGAATTCTTGATCCTCATATCAAAATCAAAGGTCTCAACTTAGTTTCAGATTCGGTGGGTGATTTGAGTGTAGATTACTGAACTGGTCACATCGTCTATTCTTGAAACTGACAAAGGAGTTATGTCTTGGTCATAGTCTGATTCAGGGTTTAAGTTTGGAAAGGTTCTCCCTGATATATCTTTCTCAAAGATAATAATTCAATTACTACTTTACTGAATTCAAAACTAAACACGAATTCCCATGAGGAATAAATTAGTCATTTATCTAAAGTTCTGACTTCGATAGTTTTTTTGAATTTTCTCATTACCATCCTAGAGAATATGAAACGGTAAAATTTTCTTTCACAGAGTATTTACTTAATTCATTTACTCATATTCATGGGATTTAAACAAGGATTAAAGAGAACTCTTATTTTGATATAAAAATTCTTTTATGCATAAAAATCAATAATGATGAAAGTAACACTTTTATAATAAAAAATATTCTTTTATGCATCTATGCATAAAAATCCATTTTGATGAAAGTAACACTTTTATAAAAAAATATTCTTTTATGCATCTATTTATGCATAAAAATATTCTTTTATGCATCTATTTATGCATAAAAATCCATTTTGAGGAAAGTAACTCTTTTATAAAAAAAATATTCTTTTATGCATCTATTTATGCATAAAAATCCATTTTGATGAAAGTAATACTTTTATAATAAAAAATATTCTTTTATGCATCTATTTATGCATAAAAATCAATAATGATGAAAGTGACACTTTTATAATAAAAAAAATCAATAATGATGAAAGTAACACTTTTATAATAAAAAAATCTTTTATGCATAAAATCAATAATGATGAAAGTAACACTTTTATAATTAAAAAAATTCTTTTATGCATCATTTTATGCATAAAAGTCAATAATGATGAAAGTAACTTTTATAATAAAAAATATTCTTTTATGCATCTATTTATGCATAAAAATACATTATAATGAAAGTTATACTTTTATAATAAAAAATATTCTTTTATGCATAAAAATCAATAATGATAAAAATAATAATAAAAAATATTCTTTTATGCATCTATTTATGCATAAAAATCCATTTTGATGAAAGTAACACTTTTATTAAAAAATAACATTTTGATGAAAGTAACACCTCAAGATGTTAAAAGAACAAATGGAAATAGCACAATCCAAGTTGGCTTCCTTGCCTGATGAAGACTCCGTTCACAAGAACCACACTTAGTGAGCAGCTAGCAATACAGGGGTCGCTATTGCAGGTTCTTGGAGGAGGATCAACAGATTTTGTGGACCTATCTGTGATTGAGGTGAATTTATTAGTTTTTCTCTTTTTTATATTGATTGTATGTGTGTACATTTTGATTGACTGCCTTTTGTGTGTTTTCTATATGGATATTGATTGATTGTAGGTTGATATGAAGCTACTGTTGAAATTAGAGCATTGTGATGAGCTATGGTGGACCAAACACTAGAATCAACATCATTAACAAAGTGATTAGCAAATAATTAAGATGTAATTAGTGGGTAATTTTTAAATAGATTAATGTAGGCATGGATAATCAAAAACTAGCAAATTCTCATTAGGGCAATGCCTCAATTTATAGAGCTTACATCCAAGCATCAAATCCCACTGATTTCTTCTTGAATCACTCCACCTCTTTTCCCTGATTCTCTCCACCTCTTCACTTTTCCCAGAATATCTCCCAGAATATCTCCATACTTCCTAAATCTTCTCATGCTACCCTTTATTCTCTCCCAGTAGATTCTTCTCACCTTTTCACAGGTTCTTTCACATTTACACATTCTCTCTTATAGCCTCAAACCAAAGGCTTGTTCCCGCACACAACCTATTCACTTGTATTTTCAACACCTCCCCTCAAGTGAATACTCCTAGTACACCTAGACCCTATACCAAGTTTGCCTCCCCTTACTTGATAGTCCGAGCGACCAGTGTCTACACCTCCCCTCAAGTTATCTTAGCACACCTGGACCCTATATCAAGTTTCTCTCTTACTTGATAGCTCGCGACCAGTGCCTCGAGTCCCTAAACTGAATAGTCCTTGACACTCTCTCTCTCTCTGTGTCCAAGGTTACTATAAGTGCCCGCTACCTTGACTAAAGTACTCACACATACATCTACCACGTGGCCTACATCATCGGTGGCTCAGAGGTGGTTTTACTTTGTTGGGGCAGGTTACATTGGGTTGTGGGTCTCTCTCTTTCCCTCTCTCTCAGAGATTTTCACATGGCTCCTCACTCTTTGGAGCCTCACATCTTCTCTTTTCTTCAGTCTTCTTCTTGTCGTGGCAGCTTCTCTCCACGCGTCTGTCTCTTCTTTCAGTCTTCTTGGGGCAGCTTCTCTTCTTGTGTCCATGTCTTCCTCTAGATCTTCTTGGTGTGGATCCTCTTCTTGGAAAGAGATATTCTTCTTCTTTCATGGCTGGGGCCATAAGCTTGTCCGTCAGGTCTTCTTGCTCCATGTGAGCAACATGTTTCAATGTTTTACTGACAGTTCCTTTGGGTTTTGATGTTTATCTTGTGTCATTATGCAATGCAAACCCAAATTTATGTGGGAGGTCTTACCTCTTGCCTTATTTTGGACAAGGGCAGTGTCTGATCCCATATTTACACTGATGCAATGTGCCCAATACATAATGCGTATAGCATTCATTCTTATGCACATTCCCAAATGCAACTCTGGCTATGAATAATCTTGAATTTGAGTGAGATTTACAAGCATTAACCAAGGGTTAAATGCAAAATGATGATTATCACAAATTTATCAGCACAATTTTACCAGAAATTACATTAAATCAAGGGTAACCAATTTGTACGGAATGGTTGGAGTATCAAACCAACTCCGAATTGCAATCTGAAGTTATAGGGATCTGTATCAGATACCTAATGGTTAATTTGAATCCTCAATTGCACCAAAATATAGTGATTAGTATTGGATTAATCATTGAATAGTAAATTAATCTACTATTTTGTGTGCAAAAAACAGAGTATGCGGGGAGTCCAGATCTGGTGCCTTAGACTTCAAATGAGCTCAAATGCTTTCAAAGCCATTAATAGCAATGAGTCTAGTAGAGGATTAAGCCAAGAAACACAAGATTTAACCAAATTTTGAAAGCTTAATCTCTGTTTTACCAAAGTCACCTGCAGATTTGATGAAGAGCTTGGATCTCATTGTAGACTTGATGAAATTGAATTCTGTCTTCACCAGCTTGTAGAGCATGCTTGAAAACACCTTGTGCTAAGAGGAATTAGAGTGATTTGAACTGAGCAAGTTGAAATCTCAAATCCCCTTCAAAAAATGGCGCCTGCTAAATCGTCGATTTCTCCCAGTTCCGTTGGCAGTTTGCGCTTCTTTCTTGATGAGCTTAAAGAGCTATGAGATACCTATCATGTGTTAGAAGGGTTTGGCCTAATTTTATGTGTGCAAAGAGAGGGAGCTCCTCCACTGGCTGGGGGTAGAGAGGTGAGTTGAAAAAAGAGGAAAAATTATAATTTTCTACTAATCCTAATTAGCAAAATAATTAGCAAGATAATGGGCTCACAAAATGATGGATTCTAGGCATGGCTCTGATACCATGTTGAAATTAGAGCATTGTGATGAGCTATGGTGGATCAAACACTAGAATCAACATCATTAACAAAGTGATTATCAAATAATTAAGACGTAATTAGTGGATAATTAACAAATAGATTAATGTAGGCATGGATAATAAAAAACTAGCAAATTCTCATTAGGGCAATGCCTCAATTTATAGAGCTTACATCCAAGCATCAAATCCCACTGATTTCTCCTTGATTCACTCCACCTCTTTTCCTTGATTCTCTCGACCTCTTCACTTTTCCCAGAATATCTCCCAGAATATCTTCATACTTCCTAAATCTTCTCATGCTAGCCTTTATTCTCTCCCAGTAGATTCTTCTCACCTTTTCATAAGTTCTTTCACATTTACACATTCTCTTTTACATCCTCTAACCAAGGGCTTGTTCCCGCACACACCCTATTGTCTTTTACAGCCTCTAACCAAGGGCTTGTTCCCGCACACACCCTATTCACTTGTATTTTAAACAGCTCCCCTCAAGTGAATACTCCTAGTACACCTAGACCCTATACCAAGTTTGCCTCCCCTTACTTGATAGTCCGAGCGACCAGTGTCTACACCTCCCCTCAAGTTATCTTAGCACACCTGGACCCTATATCAAGTTTCTCTCTTACTTGATAGCCCACGACCAGTGCCTCGAGTCCCTAAACTGCGTAGTCCTTGACACTCTTTCTCTCTATGTGTCGAAGGCTACTATAAGTGCCCGCGACCTTGACTAAAGTGCTCACACATACATCTACCACGTGACCTACATCATCGGTGGCTCAGAGGTGGTTTTACTTTGTTGGGGCAGGTTACATTGGGTTGTGGGTCTCTCTCTTTCCCTCTCTCTCAGAGATTTTCACATGGCTCCTCACTCTTTGGAGCCTCACATCTTTTCTTTTCTTCAGTCTTCTTGTCGTAGCAGCTTCTCTCCACGCGTCTGTCTCTTCTTTCAGTCTTCTTGGGGCAGCTTCTCTTCTTGTGTCCATGTCTTCCTCTAGATCTTCTTGGTGTGGATCCTTCTTGGAAAGAGATATTCTTCTTCTTTCATGGCTGGGGCCATGAGCTTGTCCGTCAGGTCTTCTTGCTCCATGAATGATGTGAGCAACATGTTTCAATGTTTTGCTGATAGTTCCTTTGGGTTTTTGATGTTTATCTTGTGTCATTATGCAATGCAAACCCAAATTTATGTGGGAGGTCTTATCTCTTGCCTTATTCTAGACAAGGGCTGTGTCTGATCCCATATTTACACTGATGCAATGTGCCCAATACATAATGCAATGTGCCCAATACACTGATGCAATGTGCCCAATACATAATGCATATAGCATTCATTCTTATGCACATTCTCAAATGCAACTCTGGCTGTGAATAATCTTGAATTTGAGTGAGATTTATAAGCATTAACCAAGGGTTAAATGCAAAATGATGATTATCACAAATTTATCAGCACAATTTTACCAGAAATTACATTAAATCAAGGGTAACCAATTTGTACGGAATGGTTGGAGTATCAAACCAACTCCGAATTGCAATTTGAAGTTATAGGGATCTGTATCAGATACCTAATGGTTAATTTGAACCCTCAATTGCACCAAAATATAGTGATTAGCATTGGATTAATCATTGATTAGTAAATTAATCTACTATTTTGTGTGCAGACAACAGAGTATGCGGGGAGTCCAGATCTGGTGCCTTAGACTTTAAATGAGCTTAAATGCTTTCAAAGCCATCAATTGCAATGAGTCTAGTAGAGGATTAAGCCAAGAAACACAAGATTTGACCAAATATTGAAAGCTTAATCTCTTTTTTACCAAAGTCACCTGCAGATTTGATAAAGAGCTTGGATCTCATTGTAGACTTGATGAAATTGAATTCTATCTTCATCAGCTTGTAGAGCATGCTTGAAAACACCTTGGGCTAAGAGGAATTAGAGTGATTTGAACTGAGCAAGTTGAGATCTCAAATCCCCTTCAGAAAAATGGGGCCTGCTAAATCGTCGATTTCTCCCAGCTTCGCTGGAAGTTTGCGCTTCTTTCTTGATGAGCTTAAAGAGCTATGAGATACCTATCATGTGCTAGAAGGGTTTGGCCTAATTTTATGTGTGCAAAGAGAGGGATCTCCTCCCCACTGGCTGGGGGTAGAGAGGTGAGTTGAAAAAAGAGGAAAAATTATAATTTTCTACTAATCCTAATTAGCAAAATAATTAGCAAGATAATGGGCTCACAAAATGATGGATTCTAGGCATGGCTCTGATACCATGTTGAAATTAGAGCATTGTGATGAGCTATGGTGGATCAAACACTAGAATCAACATCATTAATAAAGTGATTAGTAAATAATTAAGATATAATTAGTGGATAATTAACAAATAGATTGATGTAGGCATGGATAATAAAAAACCAGCAAATTCTCATTAGGGCAATGCCTCAATTTATAGAGCTAACATCCAAGCATCAAATCCCACTGATTTCTCCTTGATTCACTCCACTCTTTTCCCTGATTCTCTCCACCTCTTCACTTTTCCCAGAATATCTCCCAGAATATCTCCATACTTCCTAAATCTTCTCATGCTACCCTTTATTCTCTCCCAGTAGACTCTTCTCACCTTTTCATAGGTTCTTTCACATTTACACATTCTCTTTTACATCCTCTAACCAAGGGCTTGTTCCCGCACACACTCTATTCACTTGTATTTTCAACACCTCCCCTCAAGTGAATACTCCTAGTACACCTAGACCCTATACCAAGTTTGCCTCCCCTTACTTGATAGTCCGAGCGACCAGTGTCTACACCTCCCCTCAAGTTATCTTAGCACACCTGGACCCTATATCAAGTTTCTCTCTTACTTGATAGCCCGCGACCAGTGCCTCGAGTCCCTAAACTGCATAGTCCTTGACACACTCTCTCTCTATGTGTCCAAGGCTACTATAAGTGCTCGCGACCTTGACTAAAGTGCTCACACATACATCTACCATGTGGCCTACATCAGCGGTGGCTCAGAGGTGGTTTTACTTTGTTAGGGCAGGTTACATTGGGTTGTGGGTCTCTCTCTCTCTCTCTCTCTCTCTCTCTCTCTCTCTCTCTCTCTCTCTCTTTCTCTCTCTCTGAGATTTTCACATGGCTCCTCACTCTTTGGAGCCTCACATCTTCTCTTTTCTTCAGTCTTCTTCTTGTCGTGGCAGCTTCTCTCCACGCGTCTGTCTCTTCTTTCAGTCTTCTTGGGGCAGCTTCTCTTCTTGTGTCCATGTCTTCCTCTAGATCTTCTTGGTGTGGATCCTCTTCTTGGAAAGAAATTTTCTTCTTCTTTCATGGCTGGGGCCATGAGCTTGTCCGTCAGGTCTTCTTGCTGCAACATGTTTCAATGTTTTGCTAATAGTTCCTTTGGGTTTTTGATGTTTATCTTGTGTCATTACGCAATGCAAACCCAAATTTATGTGGGAGGTCTTACCTCTTGCCTTATTCTAGACAAGGGCAGTGTCTGATCCCATATTTACACTGATGCAATGTGCCCAATACATAATGCGTATAGCATTCATTCTTATGCACATTCCCAAATGCAACTCTCGCTGTGAATAATCTTGAATTTGAGTGAGATTTACAAGCATTAACCAAGGGTTAAATGCAAACTCAATGCAAAATGATGATTATCACAAATTTATCAGCACAATTTTACCAGAAATTACATTAAATCAAGGGTAACCAATTTGTACGGAATGGTTGGAGTATCAAACCAACTCCGAATTGCAATCTGAAGTTATAGGGATCTGTATCAAATACCTAATGGTTAATTTGAACCCTCAATTGTACCAAAATATAGTGATTAGCATTGGATTAATCATTGATTAGTAAATTAATCTACTATTTTGTGTGCAAAAAACAGAGTATGCGGGGAGTCCAGATCTGGTGTCTTAGACTTTAAATGAGCTCAAATGCTTTCAAAGCCATCAATTGCAATGAGTCTAGTAGAGGTCTAAGCCAAGAAACACAAGATTTGACCAAATATTGAAAGCTTAATCTCTGTTTACCAAAGTCACCTGCAGATTTGATAAAGAGCTTGGATCTCATTGTAGACTTGATGAAATTGAATTCTATCTTCATCAGCTTGTAGAGCATGCTTGAAAACACCTTGGGCTAAGAGGAATTAGAGTGATTTGAACTGAGCAAGTTGAGATCTCAAATCCCCTTCAAAAAAATGGCGCCTGCTAAATCGTCGATTTCTCCTAGCTGCGTTGGCAGTTTGCGCTTCTTTCTTGATGACCTTAAAGAGCTATGAGATACCTATCATGTGCTAGAAGGGTTTGGCCTAATTTTATGTGTGCAAAGAGAGGGAGCTCCTCCACTGGCTGGGGGTAGAGAGGTGAGTTGAAAAAAGAGGAAAAATTATAATTTTCTACTAATCCTAATTAGCAAGATAATGGGCTCACAAAATGATGGATTCTAGACATGGCTCTGATACCATGTTGAAATTAGAGCATTGTGATGAGCTATGGTGGATCAAACACTAGAATCAACATCATTAACAAAGTGATTAGCAAATAAATAAGATATAATTAGTGGATAATTAACAAATAGATTAATGTAGGCATGGATAATAAAAAACGAGCAAATTCTCATTAGGGCAATGCCTCAATTTATAGAGCTTACATCCAAGCATGAAATCCCACTGATTTCTCCTTGATTCACTCTACCTCTTTTCCCTGATTCTCTCCACCTCTTCACTTTTCCCAGAATATCTCCCAGAATATCTCCATACTTCCTAAATCTTCTCATGCTACCCTTTATTCTCTCCCAGTAGACTCTTCTTACCTTTTCACAGGTTCTTTCATATTTACACATTCTCTTTTACATCCTCTAACCAAGGGCTTGTTCCCGCACACACCCTATTCACTTGTATTTTCAACACCTCCCATCAAGTGAATACTCCTAGTACACCTAGACTCTATACCAAGTTTGCCTCCCCTTACTTAATAGTCCGAGTGACCAGTGTCTACACCTCCCCTCAAGTTATCTTAGCACACCTGGACCCTATATCAAGTTTCTCTCTTACTTGATAGCCCGCGACCAGTGCCTCGAGTCCCTAAACTGCATAGTCCTTGACACTCTCTCTCTCTATATGTCCAAGGCTACTATAAGTGCCCGCGACCTTGACTAAAATTCTCACACATACATCTACCACGTGGCCTACATCATCGGTGGCTCAGAGAAGGTTTTACTTTGTTGGGGCAGGTTACATTGGGTTGTGGGTCTCTCTCTCTCTCTCTCTCTCTCTCTCTCTGAGATTTTTACATGGCTCCTCACTCTTTGGAGCCTCACATCTTCTCTTTTCTTCAGTCTTCTTCTTGTCGTGGCAGCTTCTCTCCACGCGTCTGTCTCTTCTTTCAGTCTTCTTGGGGCAGCTTCTCTTCTTATGTCCATGTCTTCCTCTAGATCTTCTTGGTGTGGATCCTCTTCTTGGAAAGAGATTTTCTTCTTCTTTCATGGCTGGGGCCATGAGCTTGTCCGTCAGGTCTTCTTGCTCCATGTGAGCAACATGTTTCAATGTTTTGCTGATAGTTCCTTTGGGTTTTTGATGTTTATCTTGTGTCATTACGCAATGCAAACCCAAATTTATGTGGGAGGTCTTACCTCTTGCCTTATTCTGGACAAGGGCAGTGTCTGATCCCATATTTACACTGATGCAATGTGCCCAATACATAATGCGTATAGCATTCATTCTTATGCACATTCCCAAATGCAACTCTGGCTGTGAATAATCTTGAATTTGAGTGAGATTTACAAGCATTAACCAAGGGTTACATGCAAAATGATGATTATCACAAATTTATCAGCACAATTTTACCAGAAATTACATTAAATCAAGGGTAACCAATTTGTACGGAATGGTTGGAGTATCAAACCAACTCCGAATTGCAATATGAAGATATAGGGATCTGTATCAGATACCTAATGGTTAATTTGAACCCTCAATTGTACCAAAATATAGTGATTAGCATTGGATTATTCACTGATTAGTAAATTAATACACTGTTTTGTGTGCAAAAAACAGAGTATGCGGGGAGTCCAGATCTGGTGCCTTAGACTTCAAATGAGCTCAAATGCTTTCAAAGCCATCAATAGCAATGAGTCTAGTAGAGGATTAAGCCAAAAAACACAAGATTTGACCAAATATTAAAAGCTTAATCTCTATTTTACCAAAGTCACCTACCAAAGTCACCTGCAGATTTGATGAAGAGCTTGGATCTCATTGTAGATTTGATGAAATTGAATTCTGTCTTTACCAGCTTGTAGGGCATGCTTGAAAACACCTTGGGCTAAGAGGAATTAGAGTGATTTGAACTGAGCAAGTTGAGATCTCAAATCCCCTTCAAAAAATGGCGCTTGCTAAATCGTCGATTTCTCCCAGCTCCGTTAGCAGTTTGCGCTTCTTTCTTGATGAGCTTAAAGAGCTATGAGATACCTATCATGTGCTAGAAGGGTTTGGCCTAATTTTATGTGTGCAAAGAGAGGGAGCTCCTCCACTGGTTGGGGATACAAAGGTGAGTTGAAAAAAGAGGGAAAATTATAATTTTCTACTAATCCTAATTAGCAAAATAATTAGCAAGATAATGGGCTCACAAAATGATGGATTCTAGGCATGGCTCTGATACCATGTTGAAATTAGAGCATTGTGATGAGCTATGGTGGATCAAACACTAGAATCAACATCATTAACAAAGTGATTATCAAATAATTAAGACGTAATTAGTGGGTAATTAACAAATAAATTAATGTAGGCATGGATAATCAAAAACCAGCAAATTCTCATTAGGGCAATGCCTCAATTTATAGAGCTTACATCCAAGAATCAAATCCCACTGATTTCTCCTTGATTCACTCCACCTCTTTTCCCTGATTCTCTCCACCTCTTCACTTTTCCCAGAATATCTCCCAGAATATCTCCACACTTCCTAAATCTTCTCATGCCACCCTTAATTCTCTCCCAGTAGATTCTTCTCACCTTTTCACAAGTTCTTTCACATTTACACATTCTCTTTTTACAGCCTCTAACCAAGGGCTTGTTCCTGTACACACCCTATTCACTTGTATTTTCAACAGCCTACAGGAGGCTGATGTAATCAAGGATCTAGAAATGTGGCATGCTTTGCTTGTAGAGATGCTTAGTAGAGTCGAAGTGGGCCAACAAGTGTGCCTCTTCCCATCTCCACCTTCTCTGGTCTCCCACACCATAGACTACCTTACTATAGTAGGAAAGTGTGCTAGGTGTGGGCAGGGTTTCAATGTCAACGAAACCCTGCTGTTGGTGGTACTTCCATGCAAGCACACATATCACTCAATGTGCTTTGCATCATTATGCACTCTTAGGGATCGATGTATATTTCCCTAGTGATTTCACGTAGTGCTCATTTGAGTGTGGTTTGGAGAGTAGGTAAAGACCTTTGTTTCACTTTTACATGTATATAATTTTTCACCAATTTGCTAGTTAACACTCACATGCATGGTAGTTGATAGGATCCAGTATGCTAGTTAACAGTCACTAACATGCTAGTCAAAAGTCACTAACATGCTAGTCAACAGTCACCTATGTTAATTAGCACTCAACATTTTCTAGTTAGAATGTCACCTATTCAATAGTATGCTAGTCAACAGTCACCTATCTGCTAATTTATAGTCCACATTATGCTAGTTAACACTTACCAGTATGCTAGTTAATAGTGCCAAGTGTGCTTGTTAATAGTCACCTGTTAACAAGCATGATAGTTAACACTTACCAGTATGCTAGTTAATAGTGCCAAGTGTGCTTGTTAATAGTCACCTGTTAACAAGCATGATAGTTAACAATGCCTAGTATGCTTGTTAATAGTCACCTATTAACAACCATGATAGTTAACAATGCCTAGTATGCTTGTTAATAGTCACCTATTAACAACCATAATAGTTAACAGTGCCTAATATGCTAGTTTATAGTCCCCACTATGCTATTTCTCATAGTCCCTAGTATGCTAGTTAACACTTATCAGTATGCTAGTTAACAATGCCCACTATGCCTACTATGCTTGTTAACAGTCACCTGTTAACAAGCATGATAGTTAACAATGCCCAGTATGCTAGTTAACACTCCCTAGGATGCTTGTTAACAATTTCCAACATATTATTTAACAATAACTTGTTCACTAGCATGCTAGCCAACAACTAGCCATGTTAGCTAGCACTTAAATATGTTTAGTTAACACTCACCTGTTCATTAGCATGCTAGTCAACAGTCAGCTATGCTAGTTAGCACTCAAGTATGTTTTGTTAACAATCACATGTTCACTAGTATTTGAGTAGGTATGTTAGTTAGCACTCATATGTAGATAGTACCCATACGCTAGTGCAGTTAACTACTCCCTAGACTCATATGTTAGATAGCAAATGCTTTCCAGTTTGCACTTATGTTTTCTAGTTGGTTTGTCTATTTTTGTAGCTCTGTTGATATGCAGCTCATCAAGACGAACAAATGCCCAAAATATGTTTTCACGTGGGAAAAAGAGCAACGTAACATCGGGTCATATGCACATGCAGGATAAGGGTGGTGAAGACAACCGCTTTTCTATAGATTTGGCCAATTTGAAGAATGCTACTGATAGTGTCAGTGTTGACATACACCCTATTTAGGACATGTCAAATTTGGAGCAGAAAGGTGACATACAGGACTTGAATTATAGTGAGACACAAGAGTTGGAGGAGGAAAAGGTAAAGGACCTGAATTATAGTGAGACACAAGAGTTGGAGGAGGAAAAGGTACAGGATGAATTAGATCACCTACAAGAGGACGCACTACCGTTTTTCCCATATGAACAAATTGCTGATGTCCTGGAGTTGGAAAGTCAAGGGTATGATCCAAAGATTGTGAATGTAGGAGATGACTCTCCCTTGGGCCACCTTGTAGGTCAGATTGCAAGGAAGAAGGGTCGTGAGCACATGGTGAGCCGAGCATCTCCTGCAAAGAAATGGAAGGTCACAACAGGTTACAACAAAATCCCAAAAACCAAAATCACCTAGTGTAAAAGTTGGCAAAACTCACGCATGCAAGAAACTGTGAGGTCACAAGGCTAGGTCTTTCTTTTGTCCATCCTAGTAGCTGCACACCTCATGGAGGTGGTGTATTTTGTAGTTCTCAATTATATTGGAACTATGTTTTGTAAACTAATGATATAATAAAAAATGTCATTTTTTAATCCATGAGTTCCAATTTTGTGTATGAGTGCCTAAGTAATACAACTTGTTTGCAGGATACTTTGTTCTAGTGATGTGGGTGCCCTCATGTTTATGTATTGCAGTTGATTGGTCAGTAGGGGGTTGTTTTTATCCATGAGTTCCAATTTTGTGTATGAGTGCCTAAGTACTACAACTTTGTTTTCAGGATACTTTGTTCTAGTAATGTGGGTGCCCCCATGCTTACGTATTGCAATTGACTGGTCAGTAGGGGGTCTAATACATGTTAAAGCCATTGTTGGCCCCTGGGTCGTCACAGCAGCCTAGTAAAGAAACAAAAAGAAAAGAAAAGAAAATAGGTAGTCAGGCAAGTGGAAGAAATAGTGATTGATTGAGTGCTACCTGTGGCGGCGGTAACATGCGAAGAGCCGGATTTGAACCAGAAACCAGCTTCAGAGGAGAATAATCACAGAGCATTGATACTAGATCTTAATGGTGTGCTGTTGTGCCATTTTAGGGAAGGTGAATACATTTTGTGAGATCCCACTACCCCCTCTACGCACCGGATTCCCGGATGGTAGCAGTGGAAGTATCTTCCTCAAGCGCGGGGCAGGGTTTCCCACTTGGGGCCTCACCCTCGAATTTTCGGGCATGAGACTAAGCTGGTGGTCATTTCGAAAATCGAAACCGGGAAAATTTCCCATGCCCGAAAAACGGGGACGATTCCACCATTTTGAACTTCTTAACGAATTTTTCTAACAAAGTCAGACTGATCTAACCTTCATCTGAATAAACCAGATAGAAGGGAAACTATAACAGACTTAACTTGAAGAAATCAACGCTTTTTTCCTAATTTAATTAGGCACAGCCGTTGATTAATTCATTTGAGAAGTCTTCATATTATTATTTAACTATTCGAGTTCTAAACGTAATCTTATTATTAAAATAATTTTATTATTAAAATAATTTTATTATTAAAACAATTTTATTATTAAAACTCTACTGATTCCAGCCTAATACTCTAAACTGACAGTCAGTTAAATTTCCATCTAAATTGTACTGAATACGATCTGTCTCAAGGTGAGTGAAAAGAATCTTCCCACTTGCTAATTCAGCTTGCATAGGTTTCCCTCATTTGTGATCTAAGACTAGCTTATACAAGCATCCAGGGGAAATGAAAGAATGAGTACTGCCTGAATCAATCAAAAGCTTAAAAGGCTTACCCTGATACTTAGCTGGAGTATGAATGACGGAGAATTGGCGATTTGGCCCTTGGTTTTCAATTGCAGCATAAATCTGTCCTCTTTTCTCTTCCACTACTTCTGCAATTATGATTGCTCTAGCTACTGCAGTCTGAGGCGGAACTCTTTCTCTTTCGTTGCCCCAGTTCTCGGAAGAAGGTCTGAGGCTACTCTGGAGACAGAGGCAGATGTCTGAGCTAGAGTTCTCTTGGGATTTCCCTGATTTGGGTGAGATGGACCTTGATTTGACTGATAGGAAGGGGTTGGTCTTTGCACTCTCGGTCCTTGACTTCCCTGTTCCCTTGACATGGTAGGAGTCGGCAGTCTTTCAGCTAGTGACCAAAACCCTGGCATCCAAAACACCGGTTCTCAATTCTGAGCTCATCCCTCTGAATACTTGAAATAGGTGGGACTCCTAAGAAAGTGTTCTGTGAGAAGGGTCTTCCTTCACTTCTGAATCTCCCAGTATCCTGATTCTGATTTGGGCCTTGCTGCCTCTTTGGGGGAGGAAAGTTGGAAGTACTTCCCAGGGTTTGGAATCTTTTAAAGTTAGAGGGTGCAGGCTTGGCGGGACGTTAGCAACAAAGGCTTTGGCAAAGTCCTTTGCCATTCTTCCTGCTTCGGCCATTGAGACAGGTTTGGCATTCTTCACTAAGGTGTCCAATGGTTCGTTCATTCATCGAATGAACCTGGCCATCAACTGCTCTTCATCCAATTGTGGAGAATATTTGAGGAGAAGGGCAAAAGCTTGATGGTACTCTTCAATTGTCCAGCTATCTTGCTTTAGTTCTAAGAACTCATTCATTTTAGTTTCAAGGAAGCCCGGAGGACAAAACCTCTTTATGAGGTAAGCTTTAAGTTCGGTCCAGGTCTGGGTATTTCGGTCTGGATGGTTAGTCTCGCAGTGATTCCTCTAGGCGACCACTTTTCCACTACTTCACCTAACTGTTCCCCTTCACCCTTAAAGGGACCAGGTTGGGATCTGTGCAGGGCTTTTCAAACATCCGGATCTAACTCTTCGTCATCGATTAGAAGATCCGGTTGCCTTGCCCGTGCCGCGCGTCTCATGACTCTGACAAAACGAGATTTTCGTCAACTTAACTTTGACAACAGATTTATGATTATTTAATTCTTGCGATTTATTCTTTAAACAGATAATTATTTCATTATACATCATGAAACAAGGTTTACTCTGATAATTTTATTAACCATATTCACAATCATGAAAACAATTTGGAATTTTTTTGCAAAACATCGTTTATTATCAAAAGTTTTCGATAATACATAGAGCATCACGGCTCCCAAAATCATTGCCTCAATTGTATACGCATAAAGAAGCAAAATTGCGAAGGAGACATGCCATGGTACACATGATGCCATGGTACACACGATTCATTACAAAAATTGGTGCTGTAATTCTATCTCTAGGGATAAAGTGGCTAAGAAGCCTAAAAACTCGGCATGAAGTTCTGAAGTTCCTGGGTGAATGATCAAAGAGTTGTACATGCTGAACAAGTCCTAGCCTTATCAGAATCATGGCTAAGGAAATATTTTGCCTGAGTCTCTGACGTTGACTGGTACTGACATTAATAATCGTCCTCCGCAGAACCACATATACTGACGTCGCTTCGAGAGGATCAGGAAAGTAAAGACTCTCAAAATGATGCGCGAGACTCACTCTGCTCACTCGGGTCATAAAACAAAGTTGATGAGGTGCTCAAATGCAAAGGCTATCATATCCTGACTCTGGGAGAGTTCAGGAATGCCAGATAGATTTGGGGTATCCATCTATAAATTTTCAATTCAATTTATGAGTTTTCAATTTTTGAAATTCTTTCAACATAATATTAACAAGCGAAAAGATTATTTCCCAGATTTACTTTAAAATTTTTAAGCAATTTTTGCTGTGCTGTTACGTAAATTTACAATAGCGCTTTGATACCAACTATGAGATCCCACTGCCCCCTCTGCACACCGGATTCTCAGATGGTAGCAGCAGAAGTATCTTCCTCAAGGGCGGGGTAGGGTTTCCCACTCGGTCCTCGCCCTCGAATGTCGAGGCACGAGACTAAGCTGGTGGTCATTCAGAAAACCGAAACCGGGAAAATTTTCCATGCCCGAAAACAAGGACGATTCCACCATTTTGAATTTCTTAACGATTTTTTCTAGCGAAGTCAGACTGATCTAACCCTCATCTGAATAAACCAGATAGAAGGAAAACTATAACAGACTTAACTTGAAGGAATCAACGCTTTTTTCCTAATTGAATTAAGCGCAGTTGCCCGTTGATCTATTCATTTGAGAAGTCTTCAGATTATTATTTAACTATTCGAGTTCTGAATGTAATCTTATTAATCAATTTTATTATTAAAACTCTATTGATTCCAGCCTACATTCGGCCCATGGGTTAGCCACCGCCCAACTACTGGAATAGTAGAACCAGACATGTACTCACCCACCAATAATTGAAAGCCTTTCTTTGATTTAGAATACAGATACTCACACACTTCTCTTTAAACTTTAAGTTATAAATCCTTGTATCACTCTGGACTCTCCATTGAGACCAGCAGGTCAGCAACGAGATCCAGTAAGTTTAACAGATTACAATAAGTTTCTCATCATCATACATATATATCTTCCATGACACATGCATGGGTATCCTCGACACCGCGAGCCCGTGCATCTCCTAGTCAGAACCCTCCGGGATCCCCCTTAGGTGTCATGGCACTTCACTCAGGGAGGACCGCTTCGGCCCTCGCCCATTGTACCGGAAGCACACCATTTTACACCATACCCAGGCTAGTCAAGACCTAGGCCGGTTTTTGCCGCGTGAGCCGTCCTTTGAACACTCTCCGCCAGCTGTTGCAACCGAACTTCCCTTAGAACACACGTATACCAAATGCTCCCTCCAGCATTCTGGCGTAAGACAGTCCTTTAAGAAAACAGGGTTTCTATGCAAGTTTTCAGTTTTGATTTTCTTTTGAATACAATGAGTATATCTTAATTCCGTATCCCAAGACTTCTAGATCACAGGTCTCGATTCCCAAGCAGAATTCCTCGAATTGTGAATTCTTGATCCTCAGAGATCAAAATCAAAGGTCTCAACTTAGTTTCAGATTTGGTGGGTGATTTGAGTGTAGATTACTGAACTGGTCACATCGTCTATTCTTAAAACTGACAAAGGAGTTATGTCTTGGTCATAGTCTGATTTAGGGTTTGAGTCTGGAAAGGTTCTCCCTGATCTATCTTTCTCGAAGGTAATAATTCAATTACTACTTTACTGAATTCAAAACTAAACATGAATTCCTATGAGGAATAAATTAGTCATTTATCTAAAATTCCGACTTCGATAGTTTTTCTGAATTTTCTCATTACCATCCTAGAGAATATGAAACGGTAAAATTTTATTTCACACAGAGTATTTACTTAATTCATTTATCCATATTCATGGGATTTTGATGAAAGTAACACTTTTATAATAAAAAATATTATTTTATGCATCTATTTATGCATAAAAATCCATTTTGATGAAAGTAACACTTTTATAAAAAAAATATTCTTTTATACATCTATTTATGCATAAAAATCCATTTTGATGAAAGTAACTCTTTTATATAAAAAAATATTCTTTTATGCATCTATTTATGCATAAAAATCCATTTTGATGAAAGTAATACTTTTATAATAAAAAATATTAATTTATGCATCTATTTATGCATAAAAATCAATAATGATGAAAGTAACACTTTTATAATAAAAAAAATTCTTTTATGCATCATTTTATGCATAAAGTCAATAATGATGAAAGTAACACTTTTATAATTAAAAAAAAATCTTTTATGCATCATTTTATGAATAAAAAATTTCTTTTATGCATCATTTTATGCATAAAAATCAATCATGATGAAAGTAACACTTTTATAATAAAAAATATTCTTTTATGCATCTATTTATGCTTAAAAATTCATTTTGATGAAAGTAATACTTTTATAATAAAAAATATTCTTTTATGCATCTATTTATGCATAAAAATCAATAATGATGAAAGTAACACTTTTATAATAAAGAAAATTCTTTTATGCATCATTTTATGCATAAAATCAATAATGATGAAAGTAACACTTTTATAATAAAAAAATCTTTGATGCATCATTTTATGCAAAAAAATCAATAATGATGAAAGTAACACTTTTATAATATACTACCCTTGTTTCTTAATCCTGCTACACGTGAATTGAGGGTAAGTAAGGATGTTGTATTTGATGAGATGAGTAGCCGGTATGCTGTTGAAAAGGATGCTGTTTGGGGCTGATGTAAGTGGAAATGTGGTTGCACAGAATGCAAGTTAGCAATCACAGTCATTGAGTGGACCAAGAGAGTCCTCATCCAATGGTTCTATTGATAGACCATGGAGTGGCAGGCTGCGTCATAATACCAGTCCTGAAAATGTGGTTGGTACATCACATAAAGGCAAAGAGAAAGTGGTTCAACCCCTTGGTATGCCTAACATTTCTGCATGGCATTCTCTTGTTGATGGAGATTCTAGTGGCTCGGAGATGAGCCTTGATGAGGAGCTTGGGATTCCAGAAATGAGGACA